>NC_091980.1:312761820-312900719 GCF_044704955.1 Pristiophorus japonicus | reverse complement strand
GGTAGAGTGTGTGTGTGGGGGGGGGTGATGGGTACAGTGTGTGTGAGGGGGGTGAGGGGTACAGTGTGTGTGTGAGGGGGGGGGGGGTGAGGGGTACAGTGTGTGTGTGGGGGGGGTGAGGGGTACAGTGTGTGTGTGTGAGGGGGGGGGTGTGAGGGGTACAGTGTGTGTGTGAGGGGGGGGGGGTGAGGGGTACAGTGTGTGTGTGAAGGGGGGGTGAGGGGTATAGTGTGTGTGTGAGGGGGGGTGAGGGGTACAGTGTGTGTGTGCAGGGGGGGTGAGGGGTACAGTGTGTGTGTGGGGGGGTGATGGGTACAGTGTGTGTGAGGGGGGTGAGGGGTACAGTGTGTGTGTGAGGGGGGGGTGAGGGGTACAGTGTGTGTGTGGGGGGTGAGGGGTACAGTGTGTGTGTGGAGGGGGGGGGTGAGGGGTACAGTGTGTGTGTGAGGGGGGGGGTGAGGGGTACAGTGTGTGTGTGAGGGTGGGGTGAGGGGTACAGTGTGTGTGTGAGGGGGTGGGTGAGGGGTACAGTGTGTGTGTGTGGGGGGTGAGGGGTACAGTGTGTGTGTGTGGGGGTGTGAGGGGTACAGTGTGTGTGTGTGGGGGGTGAGGGGTACAGTGTGTGTGTGGGGGGGGGAGGGGGTACAGTGTGTGTGTGGGGGGGGAGGGGTACAGTGTGTGTGAGGGGGTGAGGGGTACAGTGTGTGTGTATGTGGGGGGTGAGGGGTACAGTGTGTGTGTGAGGGGGGGTGAGGGGTACAGTGTGTGTGTGGGGGGGGTGAGGGGTACAGTGTGTGTGTGAGGGGGGGTGAGGGGTACAGTGTGTGTGTGAGGGGTGAGGGGTACAGTGTGTGTGTGAGGGGGGGTGACTGGTACAGTGTGTGTGTGAGGGGGGGGGGGTGAGGGGTACAGTGTGTGTGTGGGGGGGGGTGAGGGGTACAGTGTGTGTGTGAGGGGGGGTGAGGGGTACAGTGTGTGTGTGTGTGTGGGGGGTGAGGGGGTACAGTGTGTGTGTGAGGGGGGGGGGGGGGGGTGAGGGGTACAGTGTGTGTGGGGGGGGTTGAGGGGTACAGTGTGTGTGTGTGTGGGGGGGGGGTGAGGGGTACAGTGTGTGTGTGGGGGGGGGTGTGAGGGGTACAGTGTGTGTGTGAAGGGGGGGTGAGGGGTATAGTGTGTGTGTGAGGGGGTGGGTGAGGGGTACAGTGTGTGTGTGTGGGGGGGTGAGGGGTACAGTGTGTGTGTGTGGGGGGGGAGGGGTACAGTGTGTGTGTGTGTGGGGGGGGGGGGGGTGAGGGGTACAGTGTGTGTGAGGGGGTGAGGGGTACAGTGTGTGTGTGTGTGGGGGGTGAGGGGTACAGTGTGTGTGTGAGGGGGGTGAGGGTACAGTGTGTGTGTGTGGGGGGTGAGGGGTACAGTGTGTGTGAGGGGGGGTGAGGGGTACAGTGTGTGTGTGAGGGGGGTGAGGGGTAGAGTGTGTGTGTGTGGGGGGTGATGGGTACAGTGTGTGTGTGTGTGGGGGGTGAGGGGTACAGTGTGTGTGAGGGGGGTGAGGGGTACAGTGTGTGTGTGTGTGTGGGGTGAGGGGTACAGTGTGTGTGTGAGGGGGGTGAGGGTACAGTGTGTGTGTGTGTGGGGGTGAGGGGTGAGGGGTACAGTGTGTGTGTGTGGGGGGGGGGGGGTGAGGGGTACAGTGTGTGGGGGGGGGGGTGAGGGGTACAGTGTGTGTGTGAGGGGGGGTGAGGGGTACAGTGTGTGTGTGAGGGGGGGTGAGGGTACAGTGTGTGTGTGTGTGAGGGGTGAGGGGTACAGTGTGTGTGTGTGAGGGGTGAGGGGTACAGTGTGTGTGTGGAGGGGGGGGGGGGGGGTGAGGGGTACAGTGTGTGTGTGTGTGAGGGGTGAGGGGTACAGTGTGTGTGTGAGGGGGGGTGAGGGGTACAGTGTGTGTGTGTGTGAGGGGTGAGGGGTACAGTGTGTGTGTGAGGGGGGGTGAGGGGTACAGTGTGTGTGTGAGGGGGGGTGAGGGGTACAGTGTGTGTGTGAGGGGGGGTGAGGGGTACAGTGTGTGTGTGTGAGGGGTGAGGGGTACAGTGTGTGTGTGAGGGGTACAGTGTGTGTGTGAGGGGGGGGTGAGGGGTACAGTGTGTGTGCGAGGGGGGGGGGGGGTGAGGGGTACAGTGTGTGTGTGAGGGGTACAGTGTGTGTGTGAGGGGGGGTGAGGGGTACAGTGTGTGTGCGAGGGGGGGGGGGTTTAGGGGTACAGTGTGTGTGTGAGGGGTACAGTGTGTGTGTGAGGGGGGGGGGGGGGGGGGGGTGAGGGGTACAGTGTGTGTGTGAGGGGTACAGTGTGTGTGTGAGGGGGGGTGAGGGGTACAGTGTGTGTGCGAGGGGGGGGTTTAGGGGTACAGTGTGTGTGTGAGGGGTACAGTGTGTGTGTGAGGGGGGGGTGAGGGGTACAGTGTGTGTGTGAGGGGTACAGTGTGTGTGTGAGGGGGGGTGAGGGGTACAGTGTGTGTGTGAGGGGGGTGGTGAGGGGTACAGTGTGTGTGTGTGGGGTGGTGAGGGGTACAGTGTGTGTGTGAGGGGGGGAGGGGTACAGTGTGTGTGTGAGGGGGGGTGAGGGGTACAGTGTGTGTGAGGGGGGGTGAGGGGTACAGTGTGTGTGTGAGGGGGGTGAGGGGTATAGTGTGTGTGTGGGAGGGGTGAGGGGTACAGTGTGTGTGAGGGGGGGTGAGGGGTACAGTGTGTGTGTGAGGGGGGTGAGGGGTACAGTGTGTGTGTGAGGGGGGTGAGGGGTGAGGGGTACAGTGTGTGTGTGGGGGGGTGAGGGGTACAGTGTGTGTGTGAGGGGGGTGAGGGGTACAGTGTGTGTGTGAGGGGGGTGAGGGGTACAGTGTGTGTGTGTGTGGGGGGTGAGGGGTACAGTGTGTGTGTGAGGGGGGGGGGGGGTGAGGGGTACAGTGTGTGTGTGAGGGGGGGTGAGGGGTACAGTGTGTGTGTGGGGGGGGGTTGAGGGGTACAGTGTGTGTGTGAGGGGGGGTGAGGGGTACAGTGTGTGTGTGAGGGGGGGTGAGGGGTACAGTGTGTGTGTGAGGGGGGGGTGAGGGGTACAGTGTGTGTGTGAGGGGGGGTGAGGGGTACAGTGTGTGTGTGTGTGGGGGGTGAGGGGTACAGTGTGTGTGTGAGGGGGGGTGAGGGGTACAGTGTGTGTGGGGGGTGAGGGGTACAGTGTGTGTGTGTGGGGGGGGGTGAGTGGTACAGTGTGTGTGTGTGGGGGGGGGGGGGTGAGGGGTACAGTGTGTGTGTGTGGGGGGGTTGAGGGGTACAGTGTGTGTGTGAGGGGGTGGGTGAGGGGTACAGTGTGTGTGTGAGGGGGGGTGAGGGGTACAGTGTGTGTGTGAGGGGGGGGTGGGTGAGGGGTACAGTGTGTGTGTGAGGGGGGGGGGTGAGTGGTACAGTGTGTGTGTGAGGGGGGGTGAGGGGTACAGTGTGTGTGTGAGGGGGGGGTGAGGGGTACAGTGTGTGTGTGAGGGGGAGGGGGGGGTGAGGGGTACAGTGTGTGTGAGGGGGGGGGTGAGGGGTACAGTGTGTGTGGGGGGGGGGGTGAGGGGTACACTGTGTGTGTGGGGGGTGAGGGGTACAGTGTGTGTGTGAGGGGGGGTGAGGGGTACACTGTGTGTGTGTGTGGGGGGTGAGGGGTACACTGTGTGTGTGAGGGGGGGGGGTGAGGGGTACAGTGTGTGTGTGAGGGGGGGGGTGAGGGGTACACTGTGTGTGTGTGAGGGGGGTGAGGGGTACACTGTGTGTGTGAGGGGAAGGGTGAGGGGTACAGTGTGTGTGTGTGTGGGGGGTGAGGGGTACAGTGTGTGTGTGTGTGGGGGGTGAGGGGTACAGTGTGTGTGTGTGTGGGGGGTGAGGGGTACAGTGTGTGTGTGTGTGGGGGGTGAGGGGTACAGTGTGTGTGTGTGTGGGGGGTGAGGGGTACAGTGTGTGTGTGTGTGGGGGGTGAGGGGTACAGTGTGTGTGTGTGTGGGGGTGAGGGGTACAGTGTGTGTGTGTGTGGGGGGTGAGGGGTACAGTGTGTGTGTGAGGGGGGGTGAGGGGTACACTGTGTGTGTGTGTGGGGGGTGAGGGGTACAGTGTGTGTGTGTGTGGGGGGTGAGGGGTACAGTGTGTGTGTGAGGGGGGGTGAGGGGTACAGTGTGTGTGTGAGGGGGGGTGAGGGGTACACTGTGTGTGTGAGGGGGGGTGAGGGGTACACTGTGTGTGTGAGGCGGGGTGAGGGGTACAGTGTGTGTGTGAGGGGGGGTGAGGGGTACACTGTGTGTGTGAGGAGGGGGGTGAGGGGTACAGTGTGTGTGTGAGGGGGGGTGAGGGGTACACTGTGTGTGTGAGGGGGGGTGAGGGGTACACTGTGTGTGTGAGGGGGGGTGAGGGGTACAGTGTGTGTGTGAGGGGGGGTGAGGGGTACACTGTGTGTGTGAGGGGGGGGTGAGGGGTACACTGTGTGTGTGAGGAGGGGGGTGAGGGGTACAGTGTGTGTGTGAGGGGGGGGTGAGGGGTACAGTGTGTGTGTGAGGGGGGGGTGAGGGGTACAGTGTGTGTGTGAGGGGGGGGTGAGGGGTACAGTGTGTGTGTGAGGGGGGGGTGAGGGGTACAGTGTGTGTGTGAGCACTGGGTTTATGTTGATGAGTGATTGGTGTTGAATGTGAGATGGTGACTCTGGAGATATTTCTTTTTTCTGGATGTTCTGTTGAAAATCCACAAGTCTTTTCTCTTTTTTTGTGAATTATGAAATTGAAAATTGCTTAAAATGTCCACGACTGCCCCACATGTGTTTGCACCTGTCTGGATTGTGATGTTCGGTCTGTCCCAGTGGTTTTTGGTGGTTTGCCAGATTCTGCTCAGTTCCTCGTTGGTCGTCTGGGCCCGAGAGTTGGAAAGCTTACCCTGGCCAATGCTGCAGAAATGGTTCCTGTCACTTCATCGCTCGCAGGTCACAGCAATCTCTCTCTCTCACTTTCTGAGTAAAAGAACTTGCATCGAGGTACTGGGCCGTGTCAGGGTCAAGACGCCGTAATTATCTGTTGGAGCGTTCCACAGCTTCAGGGGCTTAGAGCGAGACAATTTATCCTGGTGTGGGAAATGCTCGCAGGAGTCTTTTAATCATCCCATCACCAAAGCAAAGTTGTTCCATTCTCCGAACACTGGGATCCACGGGAGCGCATCCCCTTTCCTTGCCGATCCGATGACATGACAAGTTGACGGAAGGATTGATATCCCCGTGGTAACATATCATGAAGACGTCAACACTTTACATTGTTGGAAAAACAGACGCAATGTTTCTCTGAATTTCAGATCTGCCACCAGCCAGAAAACTCCACAAACTGAGTCACTCTGAATTACAGTCACATTTACTGCCACGGCTTTTGTATACAGATCTATCGACATATATATATTTATGTTTGTGTGAGTGTGTGTGTGAGTGCGTGTACATAACGATATTAGCATTGGTGAAAAATACATTAAAAATGTTTATTCCATTGGGATTCTGTACACTGGGGGTGAATGGGCATGGGTTGGGTCCATTGGGATTCTGTACAATGGGAGTGAATGGGAAGGGGTTTGGTCCATTGGGATTCTGTACACTGGGAATGAATAGGAAGGGGTTTGGTCCATTGGGATTCTGTACACTGGGAGTGAATGGGAAGGGGTTTGGTCCATTGGGATTCTGTACACTGGGAGTAAATGGGAAGCGGTTGGGTCCAGTGGATTATTATGCCTGTGTTTACCTAACGGTTGGTATGAGAACAAAGAAAGATGTTCCCGGGACACCAGTGACATTATTCTATTTCCAATAACTGCTTCTTGTAGATATTTAAAAATTGATTGGGCTTTAAGATTTGATTGCCTTCCATAAATTACACATTTCAAACTGTGTAATAAACTTACTGCACTGCAGAACCAGCTGACACAGAGACCACAGAATGTACAGAGGCTGCACCCAGTAACTGGCTCCGGAGAAAACTGCAGGACATCACACACCCAGATACATCAGAGTACGGGCACCCTTAGAACCTTGCTTTCAGTGAGGAACACTTGGTGATTTACGAGAATGGTTCCAGGGATGTGGGACTTCAGTTCCGTGGATAGACTGGAGAAGCTGGGGCTGTTCTCCTTGGATCAGAGAAGGTTGTGAGGAGATTTAATAGGGATGCTCAAAATCATGAGGGGTTCAGATAGAGTAAATAAGGAGAAACTTTTTCCACTGGCTGAAGGGTCGATAAGCAGAGGGCACAGACTTAAGGTGATTGGCAAAAGAACCAGAGGTGAAATGAGGAAAATGTTTTTTACGCAGCGAGTGGTTAGGATCTGGAATGCACTGCCTGATGGGGCGGTGGATACAGAGTCATTGGTGGCCTTCAATAGGGAATTGGATAAATACTGGAAGAAGAAAAAAATTGTAGAGATATGGGGACAGAGCGGGGGGAGTGGGACTCACTAGATTGCTCTTTGAGAACCGACACAGACTCGATGGGCCGATTGGCCTCCTTCTGTGCTGTACCATTCTATAATGGGTCAACACCCACAGTGCAGGAATGCACCAATGTTGAAAAGATCAGGAGAGAAGATAAGGTCAGTCAGGACATAAAGGTTAGGTGATGCGAGGTGTGTGGGTTGTCGAAGGAAGGGTGTCGAGGCGCCCCATGGCCCGAAGGGAGGGTGTTGAGGCGCCCCATGGCCCGAAGGGTGGGTGTCGAGGCGCCCCATGGCCCGAAGGGAGGGTGGTGAGGTGCCCCATGGCCCGAAGGGTGTCGAGGCGCCCCATGGCCCAAAGGGAGGGTGTTGAGGCACCCCATGGCCCGAAGGGTGGGTGTCGAGGCGCCCCATGGCCCGAAGGGAGGGTGGTGAGGTGCCCCATGGCCCGAAGGGTGTCGAGGCGCCCCATGGCCCGAAGGGAAGGTGTCGAGGTGCCCCATGGCCCGAAGGGTGTCGAGGCACCCCTTGCTGTCTTTGAGTCAGTGATGGTGCAATGTACCCTGGTTACAACACAATGTGCAGGCAGGAGGAAGGGGATTGGTCCATGGGGATTGTATACACTGGGAGTGAATGGGAAGGGGATTGGTTCATTGGGATTCTGTACACTCGGAGTGAATGGGAAGGGGTTTGGTCCATGGGGATTGTGTACACTGGGAGTGAATGGGAAGGGGTTTGGTCCATGGCGATTGTAGACACTGGGGAATGAGTGGGAGGAGGAAGGGGATTGGTCCATGGGGATTCTGTACACTGGGAGTTGTAGGGGGTGGTGTGTGGGGTCAGGTTCTGACCCCACACACCACCCCCTCTGACCTTCTGAGTGGTTCGAATCACTCCCACTCCGTTGGGTTCTAGACTCTGGGTTTATTTGTGGGGGGGGGTGATAAAGTGCAAGAGGCAACTGGTTTGGTGCAAAAGAACTTTGATTTTATTAAAGACAAAAAAATACGATGTCAAACTTATAATCACTCAAATAAAGAACAGTACATCACACATTCAAACGGGTTACAGGAATAATACACCTCCCACCTCCCAATGCCTAACACTGACTAGAGTAAACTCCAGGACAAGCAGGGACTATGCTCACCAATTCTTTGCTGTTAGTTGGCGATGGTTCGCAATTTCGGGGTTCGCTGGACACTGTAGGTTCTGCTTGCCATAACCCGAACGTCAGAGAAGACTTCTTACTGCACAATCTTCAGTTGGGTGGTGTCCGCTGATGCAGTAGGGCGCGTTTTGGATTTATGGGGTAAGTATCCACTTTCTTTCATTAGAAATAGGTTCAAAGTCTCTTTAGGTAATGTTTTCACCTGTTGGTAGTCAGGCTTTAGATTGTGGAGTGTAAACTTTCGATTCTTCGGTTTCGTCCTCACGGAGTTTTGTTTCGAAGTTGGTTGATCGCGGTGTTTTTGGTGATACCACGTTGGCTGTGGTCGGTTGCTGCCGCGATGGTGATGTTCTTCCTTCCTTTTCTGATTGCAGGACGTCGAGGCTGGAGAAGTTCGTTAAAACCGCTGCGGTGGTCTCTCTCCCTCTGATGCTATGCTGCTGTGTGCATACCTTCTGTTAAGCATGGCATGGAATGGCATACGCTTTGTTAAAGCAGGGCCCAGTTATACCTTTGCAGCTGTTCTAATCTTCGCGCCAAATCAGCCCCCGATTCTTTGTTTAATTTTGGCGGGCTTGATATCTCTTTGTCATATTTTGGCGGGCCCATTAAATGTTAACCTGTCTCGGATGTGTCGATCTTTTAAATCTGTTTTCTTGATGGAAATATTAGCTCTGGTATTTGCAGTGTCTGTCTGTGCTTGGGTTTTCCATGCGGGCTGGATGTGACATTGTTATTATGTATGTGCTGGAATAGTTTTCCAGGTCAGGATGATGGTTAGCTATCTCTGGGTTAATTGTTGCTTTGTTAATGTCTCCTGGGGAGAAGGGCTTTCAAGTATCCATAATTCTCCAGACAATTTACTTTAACTTCAATACCCCAGATAGCTTCAATACTCAAAACTGGTTTCTTTGAAGGATAGTTATCCTTTAGTTCTTAACCCTGCCCACACAGACCCAATCTGCCTTGTAAAATCCCAAATTCGATTAAAGTTCGTAGTTTCTTCCCTATGCATTTTAGGATCTCAAACCTTCTGGTAGATAGTTCCAAATTAAATTTCCTTTCCAATGAGTCCAAACACGTGGATGGGTGGGGGGGGAGGTCCCCATGAATTTTGCAACTCGACAGAGTGAATGCGAAGGGGTCTGGGTCCATCGGGATTCTGTACAATGGGAGTGGATTGGGCAACACGTCAATTCATCACCTACTTTCCCAAATGGAAACGTTTCAGTTCCTGAGAACGGACTCTGCTCCACCCCACTGACCTGTGTGGCACTGACCAGTGTGCCACTGACCTGTGTGGCACTGACCTGTGTGGCACTGACCTGTGTGGCACTGACCAGTGTGCCACTGACCTGTGTGCCACTGACCTGTGTGGCACTGACCAGTGTGCCACTGACCTGTGTGGCACTGACCTGTGTGGCACTGACCAGTGTGGCACTGACCAGTGTGGCACTGACCTGTGTGGCACTGACCAGTGTGGCACTGACCTGTGTGCCACTGACCTGTGTGGCACTGACCTGTGTGGCACTGACCAGTATGGCACTGACCAGTGTGGCACTGACCTGTGTGGCACTGACTAGTGTGGCACTGACCTGTGTGCCACTGACCTGTGTGCCACTGACCTGTGTGGCACTGACCAGTGTGGCACTGACCTGTGTGCCACTGACCTGTGTGGCACTGACCTGTGTGGCACTGACCAGTATGGCACTGACCAGTGTGGCACTGACCTGTGTGGCACTGACCTGTGTGGCACTGACCAGTGTGCCACTGACCAGTGTGGCACTGACCTGTGTGCCACTGACCTGTGTGGCACTGACCTGTGTGGCACTGACCAATATGGCACTGACCAGTGTGGCACTGACCTGTGTGGCACTGACCTGTGTGGCACTGACCTGTGTGCCACTGACCTGTGTGGCACTGACCTGTGTGGCACTGACCAGTATGGCACTGACCAGTGTGGCACTGACCTGTGTGCCACTGACCTGTGTGGCACTGACCTGTGTGGCACTGACCTGTGTGCCACTGACCAGTGTCGCTTCACATGCAGAGTGACGCTTACAAATCTGTCAGCATGCGGCTAACAACTGACCTGACCTCACATGAACAGTGTTAAACTCTGCCTTGTGTGCAAGACTTTAACCTACTCGTCCAAAGCCAACTTCAGTAATGTCGGAACACCAAAGGCTGCTACAGGTCAGCTATTCAGCAGTAGAACCTTTTGTCTTTGGTCAAGTTACCTTCCCTATTTCCCCGGTCCTCGACATTAAGCATTGCCTGGGCAGGGACAGGAGGAACGATCTGACTGGGAGGACTGCACACAGGAACTGAACCCGCTGGAATTTTCTTCCACTGCGCATCTGATCCCACCGTTGCAGATTTCCTTCCAATGTGCGATATTGATGTAAACCAACCCTGTAACTAAGGTAGGGTGTCTCGGGGGCTGACTGGCCTCTACTACCCTTCCGCAAGTGGTTATTATTCCTATCCCTGTAGCCTCCTCCAGCCCTACAACCCACCGAGATCTCTGCACTCCTCCAATTCTGGCCTCTTACGCATCCCCAATTTTATTCGCTCCACCATCGGCGGCCGAGCCTTCAGCTGCCCAGGGCCCCAAGCTCTGGAATTCCCTCCCTAAACCTCTCCGCCTCACTCCCTCTATCCTGCTTTAAAACGCTCCTTTAAATCTAGCTCCTTTAAATCTAGCTCTTTCAACAAGCTTCTGGTCACCTGTCCCCTTTTTATGGCTCAGTCTCAAATTTTGTTTGTAATCGCTGCTGTGAAGCGCCTTGGGACATTTTACTATGTTGAAGGTGCTATATAAATGCAAGTTGTTCTAGGCCCATACAGCGGAGCTTGACCTCCAATCGCCGTGGACCCCCTTGCCACTGGACCAAGACCTCGCTCGGTCAAGCCCGTGTGGTAGCCGGTTTGCAACGGCCACCCCACGTTAAGAGAACTCACGCACAGGCATCTTCCACCCTTCAATATGAAGTTTGAGACCTGGAGCGTCAGGACCCTCATGGACAACCCCAACAGCGACAGACCGGAACGCCGCACCACCATCGTTGCCCGGGAACTTAGACGCTTTGACGTCGACATCGCCGCCCTAAGCGAGACCCAGCGGGCAGGGGAAGGCCAGCTCAAAGAACAAGGTGGAGGTGACAGCTTCCTCTGGAAAGGCAGAATGCCGCCTCCATGGCGGGGAGGCTTCGCCGTAAACAACGAGCTAGTGGGCTGCCTCCGCGACTCCCCCTGCGGGATAAACGAACGTCTCATGACTCTCCGATTCACCCTAGCCCGGAACCAGTGCGCTACGGTCTTCAGTGCGTACGCCCCAACACTGGAAGCAACAGATGAGACCAAAGAGGAATTCTACTCCAGCCTTGAACGATCCCTGTCCCGGGTCCCAACGGGCGACAAGCTGATCCTCCTCGGGGACTTCATCGCCAGAGTTGGAAAAGACACAGAGCTCTGGGGAGGTGTGATCGGCAGAGAGAGGGGGTAGGGAAAACCAGCTCCAATGGTACCTGCTCCTGACAAAATGCTTAGAACATGGCCTTGTCATAATTAATACCCTGTTCCGTCAGAAGCTTCATGGCAACACCCTCGCTCCCAGCACTGGCATCTGCTCGACTATGTCATCGTCCGAGCGAGGGACCGCAAAGACATGCGCATCACCCGCGCCATGACAGGAGCTGACGACTGCTGGGTGGACCATCGCCTAATTCGCTCTGTCATTACCATCAACATTGCCCCGAAACAGCGACATCAACAGAAACAATGCCACAGGAACATCAAAGCCGGTGCAGTCAAAGACCCTGCTACGAAAGCCCTATTCAACCAGCACCTCGCTACCAACCTGATGTCTCCCCGAGATGCAGAGTGCCCACAGCGCCTGGTCTGCCCTCAAGGCCTCCATAACCAGCGCCTGCGAAGAGACGCTCGGTCACTCGACCAGGAAACACCAAGACCGGTTCGACGAGAACGACCAGGAGATCCAGGAGCTAATATGCTGCAAGCGCAAGGCATTCTTGAAATGGAAACAGAAACACAACTCGAGAGCATAAAGCAGCTCTACAGACGTTGCAGGCCGAGGTTCAAGAAAAACCCAGGACCTAAAGAACAGATGGTGGGTGGAGAAAGCGCAGGAGATCCAACAGCTGGTCAACAACCACAACGTGCGAGGATTCTTCAGCGCAGTCAAGGTGATCTATGACCTAAGGCCCCAGCCCACTGCTGGCCAAGAACAGGGAAACACTCATCAAGGACAGAGAGGCAGTCAGTGCCCGCTGGAAGGAGCACTTCAAGGATCTCCTTAACCGAGACTCTGTCTTCGACGCAAGTGTCCTCGACTCCATCCACCACCACCTCAGCATAACCCCAGCCCGGCACGAGGTAGAAAAGGCCATCTGACAACTGAAGAACAACAAGGCCTCAGGAGTAGATGGAATCCCCGCTGAAGCACTAAAACATGGCGGAGAAGCACTACTGGCGTGGATCCATGACCTCATCTCTCTTATCTAGAAAGAGGAGATCATGCCAGGAGATCTCTGAGACGCTGTAATCGTGACCATCTTCAAGAAAGGTGACAAGTCCGACTGCGGTAACTACAGAGGAATCTCCCTGCTGTCCACCGGGACAGTCATCGCTAGAGTCCTCCTCAATCACCTCCTCCCTGTGGCTGAAGAGCTCCTCCCAGAGTCGCAATGCAGATTCCGCCCACTAAGGGGCACAATGGACATGATCTTCACCGCGCGGCAGATACAAGAGAAATGCAGGGAGCAGCACCAACCCTTGTACATGGCCTTCTTTGACCTCACAAAAGCTTTCGACTCTGTCAACCGTGAGGGATTATTGAGTGTCCTCCTAAGATTCGGCTGCCTTCAAAAGTTTGTCACCATCCTTCACCTGCTCCACGATGACATACAAGCCATGATCCTGACCAACGGACCCACCACAGACGCAATCCACATTCGGACCGGGGTCAAGCAGGGCTGCATCATCGCACCAACGCTCTTCTCGATCTTCTTTGTTGCAAGGCTCCATCTCACCCTCGGTAAGCTTCCCGCTGGAGCGGAGCTAACCCACAGAACAAACGTTACACTGTTCCGCCGCCCCCAGGCCAGACCCAAGGTCGTCCCATCCTCCATCATCGAGTTACAGTAAGCAGACGACACTTGCGCCTGCGCATACTCGCAGGCCGAACTCCAAGCCATCGTCAATGTTATGTATGTTACCCTTGGCAACCTGTATCATACCACCTTCAGAGGGCCTACCTGTTGGAGTCCCAAAGGATCCCAGCATCCCTTGGGAGCATTGTATATAAGCAAGCCTCCCATGCTGTACCAACACTCTGGAGTTTAATTAAAGGAGCTAAGGTCACACATACTCATTGCATACATTACTCAGTTGTATCACTTTATTATGAGCGTAACAGTTAACACCTTCACTGAGGCATACGAGAGCATGGGCCTTACACTAAACAGCTGTAAGAAAAAGGTCCTCTACCTGCCTGCCTCCACAACACAGTACTGCCCCCCCAGTTATCAAAATCCAGGCCTTGGACAACGTGGACCATTTTCTATACCTCGGGAGCCTACTGTCAACAAGGGCAGACATCGATGATGAAGTCCAACATGGCCTCCAGTGTGCCAGTGCAGCCTTCAGTCTCCTGAGGAAGAGAGTGTTTGAAGACCAGGACCTCAAACCTGGCACCAAGCTCATGGTCTACAGAGCAGTGATGATACCCACCCTCCTTTATGGCTCAGAGAATATGGACTATGTACAGCAGGCATTTCAAAACGCTGGAGAAGTACCACCAATTCTGTCTCCACAAGATCCTGCAAATCCCCGGGAGGATAGATGCACCAACGTCAATGTCCTCGCTCAGGCCAACATTTCCAGCATCAACCGCACTCGACCAGCTCCGTTGGGCGGGCCACATCGTTCGCATGGCCAACACGAATCTCCCAAAGCAAGAGCTCTACTCAGAACTCCTACACAGCAAGCGAGTCCCAGGTGGGCAGAGGAAACGTTTCCAGAACACCCTCAAAGCCTCCCTGATAAACTGCCACATCCCCACCATCACGTGGGAGTCCCTGGCCCAAGATCACCAAAAGGGGAGGGTGCAAAGCATCTTGAAACATAGAAACATGGAAAAAAAAGAATATAGGTGCAGGTGTAGCCATTCGACCCTTCGAGCCTGCACCACCATTCAATATGATCATGGCTGATCATTCATTTTAGTACCCCATTTCTGCTTGCTCTCCGTACAAATTGATTCCTTTAGCCATGAAGGCCACATCTAACTCCCTTTTGAATCTATTTAACAAACTGGCCCAACAACCTTCTGTGGTAGAGAATTCCACATGCCCACGACTCTCTGAGTGAAGAAGCTTCTCCTCATCTTGGTCCTAAATGGCTTACCCCTTATCCTTAGACTGTGACCCCTGGTTCTGGACATCCCCAACATCGGGAACATTCTTCCTGCATCTAACCTGTCCAATCCCGTCAGAATTTTATATGTTTCGATGAGATCCCCTCTCATTCTTCTACATTCCATTGAATACAAGCCTAGTCGATCCAGTCTTTCTTCATATGTCAGTCCTGTCTTCCCGGGAATCAGTCTGGTGAACCTTCGCTGCACTCCCTCAATAGCAAGAATGTCCTTCCTCAGATTAGGAGACCAAAACTGAACACAATATTCAAGGTGTGGCCTTACCAAAGCCCGATACAACTGTAGTAAGACCCAAATCCTCTCGCTATGAAGGCCATCATGCCATTTGCCTTCTTCACTGCCCGCTGCACCTGTATGACAACCTTCAATGACTGATGTACCATGACACCCAGGTCTCATTGAACCTCCCCTTTACCAATCAGCCCTCCTGATTTTGCCACCAAAGTGGATAACCTCACATTTATCCACATTATACCGCATCTACCATGTATTTGCCCACTCACCTAATCTGTCCAAGTCACCCTGCAGCCTCTTAGTATCCTCCTCACAGCTCACACTGCCACCCAGCTTAGTGTCATCTGCAAACTTGGAGATATTACATTCAATTCCTTCATCTAAATCATTAATGTATATTGTAAATAGCTAGGGTCTCAGCACTGAACCTTGCGGTACCTCACTAGTCACTGCCTGTCATTCTGAAAAGGACCCGTTTATCCCGACTCTCTGCTTCCTGTCTGCCAACCAGTTCTCTATCCACGTCAATACATTACCCCCAATACCATGTGCTTTAATTTTCCACAACAATCTCTTATGTGGGACCTTGTCAAAAGCCTTTTGAAAGTCCAACTACACCACATCCACTGGTTCTCCCTTGTCCACTCTACTAGTTACATCCTCAAAAAATTCTAGATTTGTCAAACATGATTTCCCTTTCATAAATCCATGCTGACTTGGACTTATCCTGTCACTGCTTTCCAAATGTGCTGCTATTACATCTTTAATAATTGATTCCAACATTTTCCCCACCACCGATGTCAGGCTAACCGGTCTATAATTCCCTGTTTTCTCACTCCCTCCTTTTTTTAAAAGTGGTGTTACATTAGCTACCCTCCAATCCATAGGAACTGATCCAGAGTCTACAGAATGTTGGAAAATGATCACCAATGCATCCACTATTTCTAGGGCCACTTCCTTAAGTACTCTGGGATGCAGACTACCAGGCCCTGGGGATTTATCGGCCTTCAATCACATCAATTTCCCTAACACAATTTGCTGACTAATAAGGATTTCCCTCAGTTCCCTCTTCTTGCTAGACCCTCGGTCCCCTAGTATTTCCGGAAGGTTATTTGTGTCTTCCTTAGTGAAGACAGAACCAAAGTATTTGTTCAATTGGTCTGCCATTTCTTTGTTCCCCATTATGACTTCACCTGATTCTGACTGTAAAGGACCTACATTTGTCTTCACTAATGAGGAGAAACTGGATCAACTGGGCCTTTCACATTGAAGTTAGAAGGATGAGAGGGGATTTCTTAGAAACATATAACATTCTGACGGGACTGGACAGGTTAGATGCAATAAGAACGTTCCTGATGTTGGGGAAGGCCAGAACCAGGGGACACAGTCTAAGGATAAAGGGTAGGCCATTTAGGACTGAGATGAGGAGAAATTTCTTCACTCAGAGAGTTGTTAACCTGTGGAATTCCTGCCGCAGAGAGTTGTTGATGCCAGTTCATTGGATATATTCAAGAGGGAGTTAGATATAGAAACATAGAAACATACAAAATAGGTGCAGAAGTAGGCCATTCAGCCCTTCTAGCCTGCATCGCCATTCAATGAGTTCATGGCTGAACATGCAACTTCAGTACCCCATTCCTGCTTTCTCACCATACCCCTTGATCCCCCTAGTAGTAAGGACTACATCTAACTCCTTTTTGAATATATTTAGTGAATTGGCCTCAACAACGTTCTGTGGTAGAGAATTCCACAGGTTCACCACTCTCTGGGTGAAGAAGTTTCTCCTCATCTCGGTCCTAAATGGCTTACCCCTTATCCTTAGACTGTGACCCCTGGTTCTGGACTTCCCCAACATTGGGAACATTCTTCCTGCATCTAACCTGTCTAAACCCATCAGAATTTTAAACGTTTCTATGAGATCCCCTCTCATTCTTCTGAACTCCAGTGAATACAAGCCCAGTTGATCCAATCTTTCTTGATATGTCAGTCCCGCCGTCCCGGGAATCAGTCTGGTGAACCTTCGCTGCATTTCCTCAATAGCAAGAATGTCATTCCTCAAGTTGGGAGACCAAAACTGTACACAATACTCCAGGTGTGGCCTCACCAAGGCCCTGTACAACTGTAGTAACACCTCCCTGCCCCTATACTCAAATCCCCTCGCTATGAAGGCCAACATGCCATTTGCTTTCTTAACCGCCTGCTGTACCTGCATGCCAACCTTCAATGACTGATGTACCATGACACCCAGGTCTTGTTGCACCTCCCCTTTTCCTTATCTGTCACCATTCAGATAATAGTCAGTCTCTCTGTTTTTACCATCAAAGTGGATAACCTCACATTTATCCACATTATACTTCATCTGACATGCATTTGCCCACTCACCTAACCTATCCAAGTCACTCTGCAGCCTCCCAGCATCCTCCTCGCAGCTCACACTGCCACCCAACTTAGTGTCATCCGCAAATTTGGAGATATTACATTTAAGCCCCTCGTCTAAATCATTAATGTACAGTGTAAACAGCTGGGGCCCCAGCACAGAACCTTGTGGTACCCCACTAGTCACTGCCTGCCATTCTGAAAAGTACCCATTTACTCTTACTCTTTGCTTCCTGTCTGCCAACCAGTTCTCTATCCACGTCAATACATTACCCCCAATACCATGTGCTTTAATTTTCCACAACAATCTCTTATGTGGGACCTTGTCAAAAGCCTTTTGAAAGTCCAACTACACCACATCCACTGGTTCTCCCTTGTCCACTCTACTAGTTACATCCTCAAAAAATTCTAGATTTGTCAAACATGATTTCTCTTTCATAAATCCATGCTGACTTGGACTTATCCTGTCACTGCTTTCCAAATGTGCTGCTATTACATCTTTAATAATTGATTCCAACATTTTCCCCACCACCGATGTCAGGCTAACCTGTTTTCTCTCTCCCTCCTTTTTTTAAAAGTGGTGTTACATTAGCTACCCTCCAGTCCATAGGAACTGATCCAGAGTCTACAGAATGTTGGAAAATGATCACCAATGCATCCACTATTTCTAGGGCCACTTCCTTAGGTACTCTGGGATGCAGACTACCAGGCCCTGGGGATTTATCGGCCTTCAATCACATCAATTTCCCTAACACAATTTGCTGACTAATAAGGATTTCCCTCAGTTCCCTCTTCTTGCTAGACCCTCGGTCCCCTAGTATTTCCGGAAGGTTATTTGTGTCTTCCTTAGTGAAGACAGAACCAAAGTATTTGTTCAATTGGTCTGCCATTTCTTTGTTCCCCATTATGACTTCACCTGATTCTGACTGTAAAGGACCTACATTTGTCTTCACTAATGAGGAGAAACTGGATCAACTGGGCCTTTCACATTGAAGTTAGAAGGATGAGAGGGGATTTCTTAGAAACATATAACATTCTGACGGGACTGGACAGGTTAGATGCAATAAGAATGTTCCTGATGTTGGGGAAGGCCAGAACCAGGGGACACAGTCTAAGGATAAAGGGTAGGCCATTTAGGACTGAGATGAGGAGAAACTTCTTCACTCAGAGAGTTGTTAACCTGTGGAATTCCTGCCGCAGAGAGTTGTTGATGCCAGTTCATTGGATATATTCAAGAGGGAGTTAGATATAGAAACATAGAAACATACAAAATAGGTGCAGAAGTAGGCCATTCAGCCCTTCTAGCCTGCATCGCCATTCAATGAGTTCATGGCTGAACATGCAACTTCAGTACCCCATTCCTGCTTTCTCACCATACCCCTTGATCCCCCTAGTAGTAAGGACTACATCTAACTCCTTTTTGAATATATTTAGTGAATTGGCCTCAACAACGTTCTGTGGTAGAGAATTCCACAGGTTCACCACTCTCTGGGTGAAGAAGTTTCTCCTCATCTCGGTCCTAAATGGCTTACCCCTTATCCTTAGACTGTGACCCCTGGTTCTGGACTTCCCCAACATTGGGAACATTCTTCCTGCATCTAACCTGTCTAAACCCATCAGAATTTTAAACGTTTCTATGAGATCCCCTCTCATTCTTCTGAACTCCAGTGAATACAAGCCCAGTTGATCCAATCTTTCTTGATATGTCAGTCCCGCCGCCCCGGGAATCAGTCTGGTGAACCTTCGCTGCATTTCCTCAATAGCAAGAATGTCATTCCTCAAGTTGGGAGACCAAAACTGTACACAATACTCCAGGTGTGGCCTCACCAAGGCCCTGTACAACTGTAGTAACACCTCCCTGCCCCTATACTCAAATCCCCTCGCTATGAAAGCCAACATGCCATTTGCTTTCTTAACCGCCTGCTGTACCTGCATGCCAACCTTCAATGACTGATGTACCATGACACCCAGGTCTTGTTGCACCTCCCCTTTTCCTTATCTGTCACCATTCAGATAATAGTCAGTCTCTCTGTTTTTACCACCAAAGTGGATAACCTCACATTTATCCACATTATACTTCATCTGACATGCATTTGCCCACTCACCTAACCTATCCAAGTCACTCTGCAGCCTCATAGCATCCTCCTCGCAGCTCACACTGCCACCCAACTTAGTGTCATCCGCAAATTTGGAGATATTACATTTAAGCCCCTCGTCTAAATCATTAATGTACAGTGTAAACAGCTGGGGCCCCAGCACAGAACCTTGTGGTACCCCACTAGTCACTGCCTGCCATTCTGAAAAGTACCCATTTACTCTTACTCTTTGCTTCCTGTCTGCCAACCAGTTCTCTATCCACGTCAATACATTACCCCCAATACCATGTGCTTTAATTTTCCACAACAATCTCTTATGTGGGACCTTGTCAAAAGCCTTTTGAAAGTCCAACTACACCACATCCACTGGTTCTCCCTTGTCCACTCTACTAGTTACATCCTCAAAAAATTCTAGATTTGTCAAACATGATTTCTCTTTCATAAATCCATGCTGACTTGGACTTATCCTGTCACTGCTTTCCAAATGTGCTGCTATTACATCTTTAATAATTGATTCCAACATTTTCCCCACCACCGATGTCAGGCTAACCTGTTTTCTCTCTCCCTCCTTTTTTTAAAAGTGGTGTTACATTAGCTACCCTCCAGTCCATAGGAACTGATCCAGAGTCTACAGAATGTTGGAAAATGATCACCAATGCATCCACTATTTCTAGGGCCACTTCCTTAGGTACTCTGGGATGCAGACTACCAGGCCCTGGGGATTTATCGGCCTTCAATCACATCAATTTCCCTAACACAATTTGCTGACTAATAAGGATTTCCCTCAGTTCCCTCTTCTTGCTAGACCCTCGGTCCCCTAGTATTTCCGGAAGGTTATTTGTGTCTTCCTTAGTGAAGACAGAACCAAAGTATTTGTTCAATTGGTCTGCCATTTCTTTGTTCCCCATTATGACTTCACCTGATTCTGACTGTAAAGGACCTACATTTGTCTTCACTAATGAGGAGAAACTGGATCAACTGGGCCTTTCACATTGAAGTTAGAAGGATGAGAGGGGATTTCTTAGAAACATATAACATTCTGACGGGACTGGACAGGTTAGATGCAATAAGAATGTTCCTGATGTTGGGGAAGGCCAGAACCAGGGGACACAGTCTAAGGATAAAGGGTAGGCCATTTAGGACTGAGATGAGGAGAAACTTCTTCACTCAGAGAGTTGTTAACCTGTGGAATTCCTGCCGCAGAGAGTTGTTGATGCCAGTTCATTGGATATATTCAAGAGGGAGTTAGATATAGAAACATAGAAACATACAAAATAGGTGCAGAAGTAGGCCATTCAGCCCTTCTAGCCTGCATCGCCATTCAATGAGTTCATGGCTGAACATGCAACTTCAGTACCCCATTCCTGCTTTCTCACCATACCCCTTGATCCCCCTAGTAGTAAGGACTACATCTAACTCCTTTTTGAATATATTTAGTGAATTGGCCTCAACAACGTTCTGTGGTAGAGAATTCCACAGGTTCACCACTCTCTGGGTGAAGAAGTTTCTCCTCATCTCGGTCCTAAATGGCTTACCCCTTATCCTTAGACTGTGACCCCTGGTTCTGGACTTCCCCAACATTGGGAACATTCTTCCTGCATCTAACCTGTCTAAACCCATCAGAATTTTAAACGTTTCTATGAGATCCCCTCTCATTCTTCTGAACTCCAGTGAATACAAGCCCAGTTGATCCAATCTTTCTTGATATGTCAGTCCCGCCGCCCCGGGAATCAGTCTGGTGAACCTTCGCTGCATTTCCTCAATAGCAAGAATGTCATTCCTCAAGTTGGGAGACCAAAACTGTACACAATACTCCAGGTGTGGCCTCACCAAGGCCCTGTACAACTGTAGTAACACCTCCCTGCCCCTATACTCAAATCCCCTCGCTATGAAAGCCAACATGCCATTTGCTTTCTTAACCGCCTGCTGTACCTGCATGCCAACCTTCAATGACTGATGTACCATGACACCCAGGTCTTGTTGCACCTCCCCTTTTCCTTATCTGTCACCATTCAGATAATAGTCAGTCTCTCTGTTTTTACCACCAAAGTGGATAACCTCACATTTATCCACATTATACTTCATCTGACATGCATTTGCCCACTCACCTAACCTATCCAAGTCACTCTGCAGCCTCATAGCATCCTCCTCGCAGCTCACACTGCCACCCAACTTAGTGTCATCCGCAAATTTGGAGATATTACATTTAAGCCCCTCGTCTAAATCATTAATGTACAGTGTAAACAGCTGGGGCCCCAGCACAGAACCTTGTGGTACCCCACTAGTCACTGCCTGCCATTCTGAAAAGTACCCATTTACTCTTACTCTTTGCTTCCTGTCTGCCAACCAGTTCTCTATCCACGTCAATACATTACCCCCAATACCATGTGCTTTAATTTTCCACAACAATCTCTTATGTGGGACCTTGTCAAAAGCCTTTTGAAAGTCCAACTACACCACATCCACTGGTTCTCCCTTGTCCACTCTACTAGTTACATCCTCAAAAAATTCTAGATTTGTCAAACATGATTTCCCTTTCATAAATCCATGCTGACTTGGACTTATCCTGTCACTGCTTTCCAAATGTGCTGCTATTACATCTTTAATAATTGATTCCAACATTTTCCCCACCACCGATGTCAGGCTAACCTGTTTTCTCTCTCCCTCCTTTTTTTAAAAGTGGTGTTACATTAGCTACCCTCCAGTCCATAGGAACTGATCCAGAGTCTACAGAATGTTGGAAAATGATCACCAATGCATCCACTATTTCTAGGGCCACTTCCTTAAGTACTCTGGGATGCAGACTACCAGGCCCTGGGGATTTATCGGCCTTCAATCACATCAATTTCCCTAACACAATTTGCTGACTAATAAGGATTTCCCTCAGTTCCCTCTTCTTGCTAGACCCTCGGTCCCCTAGTATTTCCGGAAGGTTATTTGTGTCTTCCTTAGTGAAGACAGAACCAAAGTATTTGTTCAATTGGTCTGCCATTTCTTTGTTCCCCATTATGACTTCACCCGATTCTGACTGTAAAGGACCTACATTTGTCTTCACTAATGAGGAGAAACTGGATCAACTGGGCCTTTCACATTGAAGTTAGAAGGATGAGAGGGGATTTCTTAGAAACATATAACATTCTGACGGGACTGGACAGGTTAGATGCAATAAGAATGTTCCTGATGTTGGGGAAGGCCAGAACCAGGGGACACAGTCTAAGGATAAAGGGTAGGCCATTTAGGACTGAGATGAGGAGAAACTTCTTCACTCAGAGAGTTGTTAACCTGTGGAATTCCTGCCGCAGAGAGTTGTTGATGCCAGTTCATTGGATATATTCAAGAGGGAGTTAGATATAGAAACATAGAAACATACAAAATAGGTGCAGAAGTAGGCCATTCAGCCCTTCTAGCCTGCATCGCCATTCAATGAGTTCATGGCTGAACATGCAACTTCAGTACCCCATTCCTGCTTTCTCACCATACCCCTTGATCCCCCTAGTAGTAAGGACTACATCTAACTCCTTTTTGAATATATTTAGTGAATTGGCCTCAACAACGTTCTGTGGTAGAGAATTCCACAGGTTCACCACTCTCTGGGTGAAGAAGTTTCTCCTCATCTCGGTCCTAAATGGCTTACCCCTTATCCTTAGGCTGTGACCCCTGGTTCTGGACTTCCCCAACATTGGGAACATTCTTCCTGCATCTAACCTGTCTAAACCCGTCAGAATTTTAAACGTTTCTATGAGATCCCCTCTCATTCTTCTGAACTCCAGTGAATACAAGCCCAGTTGATCCAATCTTTCTTGATATGTCAGTCCCGCCGTCCCGGGAATCAGTCTGGTAAACCTTCGCTGCACTCCCTCAATAGCAAGAATGTCATTCCTCAAGTTGGGAGACCAAAACTGTACACAATACTCCAGGTGTGGCCTCACCAAGGCCCTGTACAACTGTAGTAACACCTCCCTGCCCCTGTACTCAAATCCCCTCGCTATGAAGGCCAACATGCCATTTGCTTTCTTAACCGCCTGCTGTACCTGCATGCCAACCTTCAATGACTGATGTACCATGACACCCAGGTCTTGTTGCACCTCCCCTTTTCCTTATCTGTCACCATTCAGATAATAGTCAGTCTCTGTTTTTACCACCAAAGTGGATAACCTCACATTTATCCACATTATACTTCATCTGCCATGCATTTGCCCACTCACCTAACCTATCCAAATCACTCTGCAGCCTCCCAGCATCCTCCTCGCAGCTCACACTGCCACCCAACTTAGTATGATCCGCAAATTTGGAGATATTACATTTAATCCCCTCGTCTAAATCATTAATGTACAGTGTAAACAGCTGGGGCTCCAGCACAGAACCTTGCGGTACCCCACTAGTCACTGCCTGCCATTCTGAAAAGTACCCATTTACTCTTACTCTTTGCTTCCTGTCTGCCAACCAGTTCTCAATCCACATCAGCACACTACCCCCAATCCCATGTGCTTTAACTTTACACATTAATCTCTTATGTGGGACCTTGTCGAAAGCCTTCTGAAAGTCCAAATACACCACATCAACTGGTTCTCCCTTGTCCACTCTACTGGAAACATCCTCAAAAAATTCCAGAAGATTTGTCAAGCATGATTTCCCTTTCACAAATCCATGCTGACTTGGACCTATCATGTCACCTCTTTCCAAATGCGCTGCTATGACATCCTTAATAATTGATTCCATCATTTTACCCACTACCGATGTCAGGCTGACTGGTCTATAATTCCCTGTTTTCTCTCTCTCTCCTTTTTTTAAAAGTGGGGTTACATTGGCTACTCTCCACTCGATAGGAACTGATCCAGAGTCAATGGAATGTTGGAAAATGACTGTCAATGCATCCGCTATTTCCAAGGCAACCTCCTTAAGTACTCTGGGATGCAGTCCATCAGGCCCTGGGGATTTATCGGCCTTCAATCCCATCAATTTCCCCAACACAATTTCCCGACTAATAAGGATTTCCCTCAGTTCCTCCTCCTTACTAGACCCTCTGACCCCTTTTATATCCGGAAGGCTGTTTGTGTCCTCCTCAGTGAATACCGAACCAAAGTACTTGTTCAATTGGTCTGTCATTTCTTTGTTCCCCGTTATGACTTCACCTGATTCTGACTGCAGGGGACGTACGTTTGTCTTTACTAACCTTTTTCTCTTTACATATCTATAGAAGCGTTTGCAGTCCGTTTTAATGATCCCTGTAAGCTTCCTCTCGTACTCTATTTTCCCTGCCCTAATCAAACCCTTTGTCCTCTTCTGCTGAGTTCTAAATTTCTCCCAGTCCCTGGGTTCGCTGCTATTTCTGGCCAATTTGTATGCCACTTCCTTGGCTTTAATACTATCCCTGATTTCCCTAGATAGCCACGGTTGAACCACTTTCCCTTCTTTATTTTTACGCCAGACAGGAATGTACAATTGTTGTAATTCATCCATGCGATCTCTATGGGCCCAAGTTTCCACATGATTTGCGCCTGATTTTTAGGAGCAACTGGTGGAGAACGGACTATCTTAGAAATCGCAATTCTCCACATTTTTTTTTTCTGCAGTTTTAGTCAGGTAGAACAGTTCCACTTTGGAACAGAATTTTTTCTTCAAAAGGGGGCGTCTGATTTGAAAGTTTCCACAGTGAAAACGTACTCCAAACTAACTTAGAATGGAGCAAGTGAAGATTTTTGTAGAACTGAAAAAACCTTGTCTACACATTAAAAAATCAGGCGCAGGTTACAAATTAGGCGTCCAGAACCAGGTGGGGGGGGAAGGGAACTCATTAAATTCTATAATAAATCCTTATTTATACTTCTACAAAATATTATACAAATAAATCCAACCTGAATAAAAATTTATAAGCAAAGAAAAGATTAAATAAACCATCTTCCTACCTGTGTGAAAGTGCTTCAGCCCGGGAGAATTCTGCGGGCGGGTGGCGGGGTGGGGAAGGAGGCGCCCGTTCTTTCCCACGGGGGGAGGGGGGGGGGGGAAGGAGACAGTGAGAAGGCTGCAAGTGCTGATGTGCTGATGGCAATGTGCTTTTATTAAAAAATGTTCAAAAATTAAACAGCTACAAAGAACTACAAAAATGGCCGAGTGCCAATGTTTCCTTCACACTGCGCGTGCGCGAACGCTCCAACGCGCACGCGCAGCGTTGCCGGCAGGAAAAAAACTAATTTAAATAGTACCCGCCCCCTCCCACTTACAAAATCGGTGCGAGTGTAGGCTCCGCCCCCTTGGGCGCCACGCCAGGCAGACAAGGAGCTGCAGGGCTCTCCAGAATCGCGAGTTGTTTTTCCGGCGCCGTTTTTGGCGTGAAAAACGGGCGCCCAGCTCAGAGAGGCGCCCGTTTTTTATCGTGTGGAAACTTGGGCCCTAAATGTCTGCCATTGCTCATCCACTGTCAACCCCTTAAGTATCATTTGCCAATCTATCCTAGCCAATTTACGCCTCATACCTTCAAAGTTACCCTTCTTTAAGTTCTGGACCATGGTCTCTGAATTAACTGTTTCATTCTCCATCCTAATGCAGAATTCCATCATATTATGGTCACTCTTCCCCAAGGGGCCTCGCACAATGAGATTGCTAATTAATCCTCTCTCATTACACAACACCCAGTTTAAGATGGCCTCCCCCCTAGTTGGTTCCTCGACATATTGGTCTAGAAAACCATCCCTTATGCACTCCAGGAAATCCTCCTCCACCGTATTGCTTCCAGTTTGGTTAGCCCAATCTATATGCATATTAAAGTCACCCATTATAACTGCTGCACCTTTATTGCATGCACCCCTAATTTCCTGTTTGATGCCCTCCCCAACATCACTACTACTGTTTGGAGGTCTGTACACAACTCCCACTAACGTTTTTTACCCTTTGGTGTTCTGCAGCTCTACCCATATAGATTCCACATCATCCAAGCTAATGTCCTTCCTAACTATTGCATTAATCTCCTCTTTAACCAGCCCCACCTCCTTTTCCTTTTATTCTATCCTACCTGAATGTTGAATACCCTTGGATGTTGAGTTCCCAGCCCTGATCATCCTGGAGCCACGTCTCTGTAATCCCAATCACATCATATCTGTTGACATCTATTTGCACAGTTAATCCACCCACCTTATTATGGATACTCCTTGCATTAAGACACAAAGCCTCAGGCTTGTTTTTTTTAAACACATCTTAACTATCCTGCTATTCCTACTCTGACTAGCACGTGGCACTGGTAGCAATCCTGAGATTACTACCTTTGAGGTCCTACTTTTTAATTTAACTCATAGCTCCCCAAATTCAGCTTGTCGGACCTCATCCCGTTTTTTACCCATATCGTTGGTACCTATATGCACCACGACAACTGGCTGTTTGCCCTCCCCCTCCAGAATGCCCTGCAGCCACTCCAAGACATCCTTGACCCTTGCACCAGGGAGGCAACATACCATCCTGGAGTCTCGTTTGCGGCCGCAGAAACACCTATCTATTCCCCTTACAATAAAATCCCCAACCACTATCGCTCTCCCACTCTTTTTCCTGCCCTCCTGTGCAGCAGAGCCACCCACGGTGCCATGAACTTGGCTGCTGCTGCCTTCCCCTGATGAACCATCTCCCCCAATAATACCCAAAACGGTGTATCTGTTTTGGAGGGAGATGACCGCAGGGGACTCCTGCACTGCCTTCCTACTCCTGCTCTGCCTGATGGTCACCCATCCCCTATCTGGCTGTGTAACCTTTACCTGCGGTGTGACCAACTCACTAAACGTGCTATTCACGACATCCTCGGCATCGCGGATGCTCCAGAGTGAGTCCATGCGCAGCTCCAGTGCCGCAATGCGGTCTGTCAGGAGCTGCAGCTGGACACGCTTCCTGCATACATAGTAGTCAGGGACACTGGAAGTGTCCCTGATTTCCCACATAGCACAGGAGGAGCATGGTGCGGCACTGTACTCAACTGGCATGACATAACCCTTAAATTACTTAAGTTACTTAATTTGGCAACAATGACAAATGTTTCCTAATGATAAGTAAAAGAAAAAAGATAAAGAAAAAAGAAAAACTACTCACCAATCAGCCAGCCAATCACTTATCCTCTTGGCTGTGACATCTCAGTTCGATTCTTGCTATTGAGGGATTGCAGCGAAGGTTCACCAGACTGATTCCAGGGGTGTCTGGACTGACATATGAGGAGAGACTGGGAGAACTGGGCCTTTATACACTGGAGTTTAGAAGGAAGAGAGGGGATCTCATAGAAACGGATAAGATTTTGACGGGACTGGACAGGTTAGATGCGGGAAGAATGTTCCCGATGTTGGGGAAGTCCAGAACCAGGGGACAGTCTTAGGATAAGGGGCAGGCCATTTAGGACTGAGATGAGGAGAAACTTCTTCACTCAGAGAGTTGTTAACCTGTGGAATTCCCTGCCGCAGAGAGTTGTTGATGCCAGTTCATTGGATATATTCAAGAGGGAGTTAAATATGGCCCTTACGGCTAAAGGGATCAAGGGGTACGGAGAGAAAGCAGGAAAGGGGTACTGAGGTGAATGATCAGCCATGATCTTATTGAATGGTGGTGCAGGCTCGAAGGGCCGAATGGCCTGCTCCTGCACCTATTTTCTATGTTTCTATGATTACTTTTTACTTCTTTGTTTACTTCCTGCCTCTGCTGCAGCTGCAGCTCATTGCTCGCTCTCAGCCCCCGCCCTCCTCTCAGCCCCCACCCTCCTCTCAGCCCCCGCCCTCCTCTCAGCCCCCGCCCTCCTCTCAGCCCCCGCCCTCCTCTCAGCCCCCGCCCTCCTCTCGTGATGCTGCTCCCTCCTCTCAGCCCCCGCCCTCCTCTCAGCCCCCGCCCACCTCTCAACCGCTGCCCTCCTCTCGTGATGCTGCTCCCTCCTCTCAGCCCCCGCCCTCCTCTCAGCCGCTGCCCTCCTCTCAGCCCCTGCCCTCCTCTCAGCCCCCGCCCTCCTCTCAGCCGCCGCCCTCCTCTCAGCCCCCGCCCTCCTCTCAGCCCCCGCCCTCCTCTCGTGATGCTGCTCCCTCCTCTCAGCCCCCGCCCTCCTCTCAGTCCCCGCCCTCCTCTCAGCCCCCGCCCTCCTCTCAGCCCCCGCCCTCCTCTCAGCCCCTGCCCTCCTCTCAGCCCCTGCCCTCCTCTCAGCCCCCGCCCTCCTCTCAGCCCCCGCCCTCCTCTCAGCCCCCGCCCTCCTCTCAGCCCCCGCCCTCCTCTCAGCCCCTGCCCTCCTCTCAGCTCCCGCCCTCCTCTCAGCCCCCGCCCTCCTCTCAGCTCCCGCCCTCCTCTCAGCCCCCGCCCTCCTCTCAGCCCCTGCCCTCCTCTCAGCCACCGCCCTCCTCTCAGCTCCCGCCCTCCTCTCGTGATGCTGCTCCCTCCTCTCAGCCCCCGCCCTCCTCTCAGCCCCCGCCCTCCTCTCAGCCCCCGCCCTCCTCTCAGCTCCCGCCCTCCTCTCGTGATGCTGCTCCCTCCTCTCAGCCCCCGCCCTCCTCTCAGCCGCTGCCCTCCTCTCAGCCCCCGCCCTCCTCTCAGCCCCCGCCCTCCTCTCAGCCCCTGCCCTCCTCTCAGCCCCCACCCTCCTCTCAGCCCCCGCCCTCCTCTCAGCCCCCGCCCTCCTCTCAGCCGCTGCCCTCCTCTCAGCCCCCGCCCTCCTCTCAGCCGCTGCCCTCCTCTCAGCCGCTGCTCCCTCTCTCGCCGAGAGCAAGCTGAAGCCAAGCGCAGGCAGCGGAAGGAGCGTGCGGCAAACCAGACTCCCTCACCCACCCCTTCCCTCAACCACTGTCTGTCCCACTTGTGACAGAGACTGTAATTCCCGTATTGGACTGTACAGTCACCTGAGAACTCACTTTTAGAGTGGAAGCAAGTCTGCCTATGATGATGATGTTTTTGTTGGTGAGGCTATGCGGCCATGTATGGAATCGCAATCCCAGCCTCAGCCAAGGTTGCACACGTGCACTTTCCAGCATGAGTTATTGACCAGCGATCGGAGCGGGCATCTCACTGATCTTTCTCTGCTCAGAGACTGAGGATTGAGCGGGGCCGACTGCGTCCTACACCAGACACTAACTTTAGTCACTTCGCCCACAGGGAAACTATCACGATTGGGCTTAAAAGAAAGACTGAAAGAAAATCTTGCATTTATATCGCGCCTTTCACGACCACCGGACGACCCAAAGTGCTTTGCAGCCGCTGAAGTCACTGTTGCAATGTAGAAAACGCGGCAGCCAATTTGCGCACAGCAAGCTCCCACAAAAAGCAACGTGACAATGATCAGATAATCTGTTTTAATGATGTTGGTTGAGGGATAAATATTGGCCCCGGTACAAAATAATGTCTTGGGACATCTTACATTCACCTGAGAGGCAGACAGGGCCTTGGTTTAAAGTCTCCTCCGAAAGACTTATTGCATCTAATTATTCTGGTCGTACTAATTTTCTTGTCCTTGCATGCAGATTCATTCTCTGACTGTCTGAAGATCGACTGCACTTCAAACGTCTGTAGCTGAAAGGCTGCAGAAGTCCTTCATTACAAAATGGCAGGCGAATTGAATTATATGAAGCCATTCTGTACCGAGCTTATTGCTTTATGAATCGCCTCCAGTATCTGTGCGGTGCCCAAAGGCAGGGACTCATTATAAACAAGATTAACTTGGATATATAGTCACAATGTCTTTAATAAATAAACGCCCCCCTTGTTATTTTTAATAATTCAATTCTACCAGCTTCCATTATATGATGTGAAAGCACTTGCCCCTGCATAATGAGATTGAAATGAATTAATAAATATTACTATGAGAATTAAGGGAAGCATCTCTGGGACTTGGGTTCAATTTCAGCACAGGGATAAGTTGAAACTCTCCTCTTTCTGCGGGCGGTATCGGAACTCCAAACATGTCTAGACAGTCTCATTCCAGGCACTACTGGGAATGGAAGCAGCAGAGAATTGGTCCCAAATTATCAGTGTCGCTCAGAAAAGAGGGCAGAACTCGAAAATGTATCAATGGTGGATCTCTTCTGAGATTAGAACACAGCCACATTGTTAGACAGTGTAGAGGAAGCTTTACTCTGTATCTAACTCCGTGCTGTACCTGCCCTGGGAGTGTGTGATGGGACAGTGTAGAGGGAGCTTTACTCTGTATCTAACCCGTGCTCTACCTGCCCTGGGAGTGTTTGATGGGGTAGTGTAGACAGAGCTTTGCTCTGTATCTAACCCGTGCTGTCCCTACCCTGGGAGTGTTTGATGGGACAGTGTAGAGGGAGATTTACTCTGTATCTAACCCCGTGCTGTACCTGCCCTGGGAGTGTTTGATGGGACAGTGTAGAGGGAGCTTTACTCTGTATCTAACCCGTGCTATACCTGCCCTGGGAGTGTTTGATGGGACAGTGTAGAGGGAGCTTTACTCTGTATCTAACCCCGTGCTGTACCTGCCCTGGGAGTGTTTGATGGGACAGTGTAGAGGGAGCTTTACTCTGTATCTAACCCGTGCTATACCTGCCCTGGGAGTGTTTGATGGGACAGTGTAGAGGGAGCTTTACTCTGTATCTAACCCCGTGCTGTACCTGCCCTGGGAGTGTTTGATGGAGTGTAAATACTGACACACTCCCGGGGACCGCCTGTAAATACTGACACACTCCTGGAGACCCCCTATACATACTGAAACACTCCCGAGGACCCCCTGTAAATACTGACACACCCCCAGCACACCCCTGTAAACACGGACACCCTCCCGGGGACCCCCTCTAAATACTGACACGCTCCCGGGTACTGTCTAAGATACTAACTGACAACGACTGAAAGGAAGGTAGACTGCCTAGGCAGGAAGCCTTTTTATTAGCGTCGAGCAGCCAAATTAACATGCTAGTGAGTCAACAAATACAGACAGCAGGCCGAGGGGAGTAGGATCTCGGAGCCCTGGCCCTGTGTGGACACAGCTCTATGGTCTTACAGGGGCTCGTTTAATACCTGTGGTCGCAGTATATTTTTGCTGCCCCACAGTCAGGTTAACATTCTTTCTCTCACTCTAGAGAAATGCTTTAATTAAACTCCAATCTCTAGCTAGCTGCTGGCGATCCTGAAGTGTGTATTAACCACGCAGCAATTAAACGCCAGGCAGTTTGGAAAAGCTCATTAAAGAGGTGCACAGACTCCATCATTGCCTCCTCGCTCAGTTAACTGACCAGACTGGGGTTCTGCTCACTAGAAAAGAGAAGACTGAGAGATGATCCAATTGAGGTCTTTAAGATCATGAAAAGGTTTGATAGGGTAGGGGTAGGGTTAGGCTTAGAGAAGATATTTCCACTTGCGGAAGAGAAAAGAAAGAAGGACTTGCATTTCTATAGCGCCTTTCACGACAACCGGATGTCCCAAAGCGCTTCACAGCCAATGAAGTACCTTTAAAGTGTTGTCACTGTTGTAATATAGGCCATTATTATAAGATAGTTACTAATAGTGAACAGTGAGGAGGAAAGTGATAGACAGGCTGGTGGAACGGGCGGACACATGGCAGATGAGATTTAACGCAGAAAAGTGCAAAGTGATGCATTTTGGTCGGAAGAACGAGGAGGGACAATATAAACTAAAGGGTACAATCGTAAAGGGGGAGCATGAACAGAGAGACCTGGGGGTATATGGGCACAAATTGCTTTAGGTGGCAGGGCAGGTTGAGATAGCAGTTAAAAAAGCTTACAGGATCCTGGGCTCATTAAATCATCATCATAGGCAGTCCCTCGGAATCGAGGGAGACTTGCTTCCACTCTTAACATGAGTCCTTAGGTGGCTGAACAGTCCGATACGAGAGCCACAGTCCCTGTCACAGGTGGGACACACAATCGAGGGACGGGGTGGGTGGGACAGGTTTGCCGCACGCTCTTTCTGCTGTCTGCGCTTGATTTCTGCATGCTCTCGGCGATGAGACTCGAGGTGCTCAGCGCCCTCCCGGATGCACTTCCTCCACTTAGGGCGGTCTATGGCCAGGGACTCCCAGGTGTCAGTGGGGATGTTGCACTTTATCAGGGAAGCTTTGAGGGTGTCCCTGTAATGTTTCTGCTGCCCACCTTTGGCTCGCTTGCCGTGTAGAAGTTTAGAGTAGAGCACTTGCTTTGGGAGCGCAAATAGAGGTATAGAGTACAAAAGCAAGGAAGTTATGATGAACCTGTATAAAACACTGGTTCGGCCTCAACTGGAGTATTGTGTCCAATTCTGGGCACCGCATTTTAGGAAGGATGTGAAGGCCTTAGAGAGGGAGCAGAAATGATTTACGAGAATGATTCCAGGGATGAGGGACTTCAGTGACGTGGATAGACTGGAGAAGCTGGGGTTGTTCGCCTTGGAGCAGAGAAGGTTGAGAGGAGATTTGATCGAGGTGTTCAAAATCATGAGGGGGCTGGACAGAGTAGAGAGAGAGAAACTGTTCCCATTGGTGGAAGGGTCGCGAACCAGAGAACACAGATTTAAGGCGATTGGCAGAAGAACCAAAGGCGACATGAGGAAAAACATTTTTACGCAGCGAGTGGTTAGGATCTGGAATGCGCTGCCTGAGAGGGTGATGGAGGCAGACTCAATCGTGGCTTTCAAAAGGGAATTGGATAAGTACCTGAAGGAAAAATATTTTCAAGGCTGCGGGGAAAGGGCGGGGGAGTGATACTGGCTGAAGTGTTCTTGCAGAGAGCCGGCACGGGTTCGACGGGCCGAATGGCCTCCTTCTGTGCTGTAACCGTTCTATAAAACCAATAAGGAATTCAGGAGAAAATTCCTTATCCAGAGAGTGGTGAGGTCCAGAGATTATTACTCTCGAGGGCCTGCTTTTTAATTTGGCACCAACTCCTGACACTCCCTCAGCAGGACCTCCTCCCTGTCCCTAACCAAGTCGTTTGTTCCAACATGGACCACAACAGTTGGATTTACCCCCTCCCTTTCCAAGTTCCTCTCCAGCCACCGAGAGATAACCCTTACCCTGGCACTGGGTAGACAACACACCCTTTGGGATTCTCGGCCTTGACTACAGAGGACACAATCTATCCCCCTAATTATAGAATTCCCAAATTATAGAATCCCCTATCACTGCCACATTTCTATTCTACTCTTCCCCGCCTTGGATAGCCTTCTGAGCCACGGTGCCCTGGTCTGCATTGTGGCTGCCGGCCCCGCAGTCTTTCTCCGTGTCCTCACAGGCAGAAACATAGAAACATAGAAACATAGAAAATAGGTGCAGGAGCAGGCCATTCGGCCCTTCGAGCCTGCACCGCCATTCAATGAGTTCATGGCTGATCATTCAACCTCAGTACCCCTTTCCTGCTTTCTCTCCGTACCCCTTGATCCCTTTAGCCGTAAGGGCCATATCTAACTCCCCCTTGAATATATCTAACAAACTGGCCTCAACAACTTTCTTGGTAGAGAATGCCACAGGTTAACCACTCTCTGGGTGAAGACGTTTCTCCTCATCTTGGTCCTAAATGGCTTACCACTTATTCTTAGACTGTGACCCCTGGTTCTGGAACTCCCCAGCAACAGGAACATTCTTCCTGCCTCTAACCTGTCCAATCCCGTCAGAATTTTATATGTTTCTATGAGATCCCCTCTCATTCTTCTAAACTCCAGTAGATACAAACCCAGTTGATCCAGTCTCTCCTCATACGTCAGTCCTGCCATCCCCAGAATCAATCTGGTGAACTTTTGCTGCACTCCCTCAATAGCAAGAACGTCCTTCCTCAGATTAGGAGACCAAAACTGAACACAATATTCCAGGTGTGGCCTCACCAAGGCCCTGTACAACTGCAGTAAGACCTCCCTGCTCCCTGCTCCTATACTCAAATCCTCTAGCTATGAAGGCCAACATGCCATTTGCCTTCTTCACCGCATGCTAAACTTCAATGACTGATGTACCATGACACCCAGATCTCGTTGCACCTCCCCTTTTCCTAATCTGTCACCTTTCAGATAATATTCTGTCTTCCTGTTTTTGCCACCAAAGTGGATAACCTCACATTTATTTACATTATACTGTATCTGCCATGCATTTGCCCACTCACCTAACCTGTCTAAATCACCCTGCAGCCTCTTAGCGTCCTTCTCACAGCTCACACCGCCACCCAGCTTAATGTCATCTGCAAACTTGGAGATATTACATTCAATTCCTTCATCTAAATCATTGATGTACATTGTAAATACCTGGGGTCCCAGCACTGAGCCCTGTGGCACCCCACTAGTCACTGCCTGCCATTCTGAAAAGAACCCGTTTATTCCAACTCTCTGCTTCCTGTCTGCCAACCAGTTCTCTATCCACGTCAATACATTACCCCCAATAGCATGTGCTTTAATTTTGCACACTAATCTCTTGTGTGGGACCTTGTCAAAAGCCTTTTGATAGTCTAAACACACCACATCCACTGGTTCTCCCTTGTCCACTCTACTAGTTAAATCCTCAAAAAATTCTAGAAGATTTGTCAAGCATGATTTCCCTTTCATAAATCCATGCTGACTTGGACTGATCCTGTCACTGCTTTCCAAATGCGCTGCTATTTCATCCTTAATAATTGATTCCAACATTTTTCCCACCACCGATGTCAGGCTAACCGGTCTATAATTCCCCGTTTTCTCTCTCCCTCCTTTTTTAAAAAGTGGAGTTACATTAGCTACCCTTAGGAACTGATCCAGAGTCGATAGACTATTGGAAAATGATCACCAATGCATCCACTATTTCTAGGGCCACGCTTCCTTAAGTACTCTGGGATGCAGCCTATCAGGCCCTGGGGATTTATCGGCCTTCAATCCCATCAATTTCCCTAACACAATTTCCGGACTAATAAGGATTTCCTTCAGTTCCTTCTTTTCGCTAGACCCTCGAACCCCTAGTATTTCTGGAAGGTTATTTCTGTCTTCCTTACTGAAGACAGATCCAAAGTATTTGTTCAATTGGTCTGCCATTTCTTTGTTCCCCATTATAAATTGAATATGATCATGGCTGATCATTCCCTCAGTACCCCATTCCTGCTTTCTCTCCATACTCTTTGATCCCTTTAGCCGTAAGGGCCACATCTAACTCCCTTTTGAATATATTTAGTGAATTGGCCTCAACAACTTTCTGTGGTAGAAAATTCCACAAGTTCACAATTCTCTGGGTGAAGAAGTTTCTCCTCATCTCGGTCTATATGGCTTACGCCTTATCCTTAGACTGTGTCCCCTGGTTCTGGACTTGCCCAACATAAGGAACATTCTTCCTACATCTAACCTGTCCAATCCCGTAGCCAGGTAGTGAGTACATTGTACCTGTTGGACAGGGCCAGTGTCTGCTGGACTTCCTTCTCAACTTCTTCCAAATCCCCGCTACCCGGCTCCCTAACAGTCCTGAACCTGTGCTTGCCTCTGGGCTGTGACTGTATTCTGGATAAAACAAATTACTTAATTATTTATTATCTCTATATGTCAGATTTTAATTTAATGAAAATACAGAACCTGTTAATGTGTGTGTCTATTTAGTAACTTGAAATTTAGCCCCATGGATCTGATTCATGAATAAATTTTACAGGGGACCTGGTTATAGAATAAATCAATCGGTTCACTCTCATTCCTCAGGCTCCACCAATTCTGTCGTCAGTTCATCAGACTGAGAACTTTGTTTCAGATTCCTCCCTGTGTCACCGAGGGAATGCTGCGCTCATTCTCTTCTCCCGCGCTCAATATCCACTCCTCACAATTTCATCCCTTACACTTTTCATCCAAACGATTATTTATAGTTATACAAATAACTTCTGCGCTGGACATTTCTATGATTCTATGAATCATTAATCTGTTCATCTGTTTAAGTTATGAATTAAATTAAGTTATAGTTCCCCAGCTCTTAGTTTAAACCACCAGCAAACTTAGAGGGAAAAAACATTGTAATACTCACCAACCAATCACCTGCCTGCTGTCCTGGGAGGGGCTTTTCATTGTTTTTTTGTTCTCTCCCCGACAATCGTTTTACCCCCGACCCCGCTTCTGGCCCCACCCTCGTTTCTGGTCCCGCCTCTCACCTCTGGTCCCGCCCACCGCCTCTGGTCCCGACCCACCTCTGGTCCCGCCCCTGGTCCTGCCTCTGGTCCCGCCCCTGGTCCTGCCTCTGGCCCCGCCCCACCACTGGCTCCACTCCCGCCCGGCATCTGGTCCCGCCTCTCACCTCTGGTCCCGCCTCTCACCTCTGGTCCCGCCTCTCACCTCTGGTCCCGCCTCCCCCCTCCCACTCTGGTCCCGCCTCCCCCCTCTGGTCCCAGCCTTGTTACTGGTGAGCCAGTGTAACACGAGGGTTGCTCGGTTTGTCTTCGGTACATTTGGGTGAGAGAGAGGGAAAAGTAGCCAGCGTTTCTCATGCTCAGCGCTATTCAGTGACACTCCTGGGAAAGCTCAAGTGTTGACATAAGGTGAGGGCTGAATTGGGTTTGAATGTGGTGGTGCCCATTGGCAAAAAACCTACCAGCTTCCTGAGTCTAGCCTCATGTCTGGGAGAAAGTCTTGCATTTCTATAGCGCCTTTCATGACCTCAGGATGTCCCAAAGCGCTTTACAGCCAATGAAGTATTTTTAAAGTGTAGTCACTGTTGTAATGTAGGAAACTTGGCAGGCAATTTGTGCACAGCAAGCTCCCACAAATAGATAATGATCACATAATCTTTTTTTGTGATGTTGATTGAGGGATAAATATTGACCCAGGACACTGGGGTTATGTTGATTGAGGGATAAATATTGACCCAGGACACTGGGGTTATGTTGGTCGGGGTGTAAATATTGACCCAGGACACTGGGGTTATGTTGGTCGGGGTGTAAATATTGACCCAGGACACTGGGGTTATGTTGGTCGGGGTGTAAATATTGACCCAGGACACTGGGGTTATGTTGGTCGGGGTGTAAATATTAACCCAGGACACTGGGGTTATGTTGGTCGGGGTGTAAATATTGACCCAGGACACTGGGGTTATGTTGGTCGGGGTGTAAATATTGACCCAGGACACTGGGGTTATGTTGGTCGGGGTGTAAATATTGACCCAGGACACTGGGGTTATGTTGGTCGGGGTGTAAATATTGACCCAGGACACTGGGGTTATGTTGGTCGGGGTGTAAATATTGACCCAGGACACTGGGGTTATGTTGGTCGGGGTGTAAATATTGACCCAGGACACTGGGGGAGAACTCCCCTGCTTGTCTTCAAAATAGTGCAGTGGGATCTTTTGCAAACTCCTAAGAGAGCAGCCAGGACCTCAGTTTAACAGCTCAGCTGAAAGAGGGCAGCACTCCCTCATTACTGGAGGGTTGCCCTCAATTGTGTGCTCAAGTCTCTGGAGTGGGACCTCGAACCCACAACCTTCTGACTCAGAGACAAGAGTACCCACTGAGACACACCTGACTCACTGATAAAGAGTTATTACTTGAGGGAGATGTGGCTGCTGGCCAGAATCTGCATTCCCAGGGCAGGCAGGAGAAAAGCGCACAAGAAGGAGAAAGAAAAGAAAACAAAGTGTTACTCGATGCGTCACTGTATCGAACGCTCGGTCAAAGAGTGAGGCTTTAAAGAGAGTCTTAAAGGAGGAGACAGAGCCGGAAAGGTTTAGGGAGCGAATTCCAGACTCAGGGCCCAGACACCTGAAGGCTCGGCCACCAGTGGTGGGGTGAAGGGAGACTGGGATGTGCAAGAGGCCCGAGTTAGAGGGTTGTTGGACTGGAAGAGGTAACAGAGATAGGGAGGGGCCAGTCATGGCCACGGGTGGAAAGGAATGGGGGATGCAGACTTATGAGGAAAGGTTGAGGAGGTTGGGCCTCTACTCATTGGAGTTCAGAAGAATGAGAGGTGATCTTATCGAAACGTATAAGATTATGAGGGGGCTCGACAAGGTGGATGCAGAGAGGATGTTTCCACTGATGGGGGAGACTAGAACTAGGGGGCATGATCTTAGAATAAGGGGCCGCCCATTTAAAACAGAGATGAGGAGAAATTTCTTCTCTCTGAGGGTTGTAAATCTGTGGAATTCGCTGCCTCAGAGAGCTGTGGAAGCCGGGACATTGAATACATTTAAGACAGAGATAGACAGCTTCTTAACCGATAAGGGAATAAAGGGTTATGGGGAGCGGGCAGGGAAGTGGAGCTGAGTCCATGATCGGATCAGCCATGATCGTATTAAATGGCGGAGCAGGCTCGAGGGGCCGTATGGCCTACTCCTGTTCCTGTTTCCTGTTTTTTAAGTTCTTAAAAGGAGGAGACAGAGCCGGAAAGCTTTAGGGAGCGAATTTCAGACTTAGGGCCCAGACACCTGAAGGCTCAGCCACCAGTGGGATGGTGGTGGGATGTGCAAGAGGCCCGAGTTAGGGGGTTGTTGGGCTGGAAGAGGTAACAGAGACAGGGAGGGGTCAGTCATGGCCACGGGTGGAAAGGAGTGGCGGATGCAGAAGAGAATTACAGGGAATTATTATTGGAGTGTAGATAAACACAGTGGCGAATTTGTGCACAGCAAGGTCCCACGTACATATTGGATGAGTGCAGCTCCAACAACACTCAAGAAGTTCGACACCATCCAGGATAAAGCAGCCCACTTGATTAACACCCCATCCACCACCTTCACCATTCACTCCCTCCACCACCGGCGCACCGTGGCTGCAGTGTGCACCATCTACAAGATGCACTGCAGCAACTCACCAAGGCTTCTTCAGCAGCACCTCCCAAACCCACAACCTCTACCACTTAGAGGGACAAGGCCAGCAGGCACTTGGGAACACCACCACCTCCACGTTCCCCTCCAAGTCACACTCCATCCCGACTTGGAAATATATCGGCCGTTCCTTCATCGTCGCTGGGTCACAATCCTGGAACTCCCTCCCTAACAGCACTGTGGGAGCACCTTCACCACACGGACTGCAGCGGTTCAAGGCGGCGGCTCACCACCACCTTCTCGTGGGGCAATTAGGGATGGGCAATAAATGCCGGCCTTGCCAGCGACATCCACATTCCGGAACAAATTTCAAAAGGTGAGGTGAATGACCGGAGAGGCTGGTTTTGGTGGTGTTGGTCAAGCGACAAAACGTAGGCTAAGCACTTGGGGTCAGGCCGCTGTTGGGGGCCCATAGAAACGGTCCTCGGCAAGGCAAGTACAGACTGTGGGTGGGCTGGTCAGTTGGCGATCGGGGGAGGCCAGAGGCCTGCCTGTGGAGGCAGGGGGAGCACACCAGGTTACCTGGGCCTAGATCCATGCTGGCTGATCGGGGACCTAGCGAGACTGCAGTCAGTCAGACAAGTAATAATCTTCTCCTTCTTCTTAGTCAGTCCCTCGTGTCGAGGATGACGCCAAAAAAGAGATGAGTTCACAGGTGTTTCAAAGAAGGACCTAATATTCCAGATCCCGAACTACATCCCAAAGGGTGGAAGGTGCCTGTGGGTGGATTTTTTTAACGTGGGGTGGCCGTTGCACACCAGCCACCACACGGGGCTTGACAGAGCTAGGTCTTGGTCCAGTGGCAAGGGTTAACCAGGATGACTGCAGACCAGCTCTGCTGCACGGACCTCATCATCATCACAGGCAGTCCCTCGGAATCGAGGAAGACTTGCTTCCACTCTAAAAATTAGTTCTTAGGTGGCTGAACAGTCCAATACGAGAACCACAGTCCCTGTCACAGGTGGGACAGACAATGGTTGAAGGAAAGGGTGGGTGGGACTGGTTTGCCGCACGCCCCTTCCACTGTCTGCACTTGGTTTCTGCGTGCTCTCGGCGACGAGACTCGAGGTGCTCAGCGCCCTCCCGGATGCACTTCCTCCACTTAGGGTGGTCTTTGGCCAGGGACTCCCAGGTGTCAGTGGGGATGTTGCACTTTATCAGGGAGGCTTTGAGGGTGTCCTTGTAACGTTTCCTCTGCCCACCTTTGGCCCGTTTGCCGTGAAGGAGTTCCGAGTAGAGCGCTTGCTTTGGGAGTCTCGTGTCTGGCATGTGACCGACGTGGCCTGCCCAGTGGAGCTGGTCGAGTGTGGTCAGTGCTTCGATGCTGGGGATGTTTGCCTGGTTGAGGACGCTAACGTTGGTGCGTCTGTCCTCCCGGGGGATTTGTAGGCTCTTGCGGAGACATCGTTGGTGGTATTTCTCCAGCGACTTGAGGACCTAGGGTGCACACATATCGCAGTGTGGGCTGGCCCGTGCTTCCCCTGGGCCCTCGCCTCTCCTGGGCCCCGAACTCTCGCCTCTCCTGGGCCCCGATCACGTCGCTCCACGATCTCTCGCCGCTCCTGCTGTAACAACGGTGGGGGTCCCGATCATACCAGGACTTTACCCCGCTCGCCATTTTATCCCTTCTGACATTTTCCGCACTCTCGTCATTGCTCCCCCTCCCACTCACTCCGCTCGGAAAAGCAAAGCTTCCAAACCAGCTGCTTATTCAGCAAGCTCAGCCCTGTGCGCAGTCTCAGCTTCCCACACTCAGCCTGTAGTCCAGATACAAAGTATGATGTATTTGCAGCCATGTTCTGTACCATGTAATTACATGTAACAGCCAACAGATGGGGTAAGCCCGGGAGGCACACACTACTGCACCTCATGCTGCCTCCCTATATAAAGCAGGCTCCCCCTGCAGGTTGCACTTTTGGAGTTTACATTAAACCTCAAGATCACAAGGTGATCAGCTCCAGCAATGGGCCACATGTGATTTATTATCGTGATAAGCATACATATCAACTGGCGACGAGGATGGGATACTAACACGCAGCTATGGCCACCGTTGTCTACATTGAGTGATATCGCGTCGGCGAAGACTGGGATGACTTCATTGACCGGCTGGATCAATGCTTTGTCGCGAAAGACTTAGAGGGAGACGTGAATGCCAGCAAACGCAGGGCCGTCCTCCTCACGGTCTGCGGATCGCGGACATACGCACTGATCAAGCACCTACTGGCCCCGACGAAACCCGCTGAGAAAAGTTGCGAAGAACTGTGCGAGCTAGTTCAAAATCACCTAAAGCCGAAACGCAGTGCGCTCAAGGCGAGGTAACGTCTCTACACCCACCGGCGCGGGGTAGGCCAAGACGTGGTAGCGTTCATCGCTGAGCTGAGGCATCTCGCTGGGCCTTGCAAATTCAGACAGTTCCTGAAGAAATGTTCAGAGACTTCTTTGTTTTGGGAATCGGGCACGAAGGGATTTTCCGCAAATTGCTAGCGGAGGAAGACTTGGACCTAGCCAAAGCCACCCTGATTGCTCAGGCATACATGGCCAGAGAGGAAGAAACAAAGCTACTCTACTCACAACTTCGGAATCACCCAGGGCCAAACACCGTGAATAAGCTAAATTCGTCGGCAGACAGGAGAAGTGCCCCCAGCTGGGCTAATGCCACCTCTGCTCGACCTGAGGTGGCTCATAAGAACATAAGAACATAAGAATTAGGAACATAAGAACATAAGGAGTAGGCCATCTAGCCCCTCGAGCCTGCTCCGCCATTCAACAAGATCATGGCTGATCTGGTCGTGGACTCAGCTCCACTTACCCGCCCGCTCCCCGTAACCCGTAATTCCCTTATTGGTTAAAAATCTATCTATCTGTGACTTGAATAAATTCAATGAGCTAGCCTCAACTGCTTCCTTGGGCAGAGAATTCCACAGATTCACAACCCTCTGGGAGAAGAAATTGCTTCTCAACTCGGTTTTAAATTGTCTCCCCCGTATTTTGAGGCTGTGCCCCCTAGTTCTAGTCTCCCCGACCAGTGGAAACAACCTCTCCGCCTCTATCTTGTCTATCCCTTTCATTATTTTAAATGTTTCTATAAGATCACCCCTCATCCTTCTGAGCGCCAACGAGTAAAGACCCAGTCTACTCAATCTATCATCATAAGGTAACCCCCTCATCTCCGGAATCAGCCTAGTGAATCGTCTCTGTACCCCCTCCAAAGCCAGTATATCCTTCCTTAAGTAAAGTGACCAAAACTGCACGCAGTACTCCAGGTGCGGCCTCACCAATACCCTATACAGTTGCAGCAGGACCTCCCTGCTTTTGTACTCCATCCCTCTCACAATGAAGGCCAACATTCCATTCGCCTTCCTGATTACCTGCTGCACCTGCAAACTAACTTTTTGGGATTCATGCACAAGGACCCCCCAGGTCCCTCTGCACCTCAGCATGTTGTAATTTCTCCCCATTCAAATAATATTCCCTTTTACTGTTTTTTTTCCCCAAGATGGATGACCTCACATTTTCCGACATTGTATTCCATCTGCCAAACCTTAGCCCATTCGCTTAACCTATCTAAATCTCTTTGTAGCCTCTCTGTGTCCTCTACACAACCCGCTTTCCCACTAATCTTTGTATCATCTGCAAATTTTGTTGCACTACACTTTGTCCCCTCTTCAAGGTCATCTATGTATATTGTAAACAATTGTGGTCCCAGCACCGATCCCTGTGGCACACCACTAACCACCGATTTCCAACCCAAAAAGGACCCATTTATCCCGACTCTCTGCTTTCTGTTCGCCAGCCAATTCTCTATCCATGCTAATACATTTCCTCTGACTCCGCGTACCTTTATCTCCTGCAGTAACCTTTTGTGTGGCACTTTATCGAATGCTCACTCACTACAACAATGGACTAATGTGAAGAGATCAGTACCTGTGAATGCAAGTCCATCAGCAAGCTGTTTGCGCTGTGGAGGGGCTCATCGTGCAAACCAGTGCAGGCTCAAACAATATGTCTGCAAGAGTTGCTCAATGATGGGGCACCTCGAATGAATGTGTAAAGGTGCTACAACTCGATACGTAGCGGAGGATGGGAGGTCATGCGTAGATCCTGAGAATCGCGCAGAGATGACCGAGGAGGAAGAGGTACATGGGGTGCACGTGCATGAAGTGCACACCTTTACCAACAAGAGTCCCCTGATTATGATGAACGTTAAACTGAACGGCATACCGGTACCGATGGAACGGGACATGGGTGCGAGCCAATCGATCATGAGCCAGAAGGCCTTCGAGAAGTTATGGGCAAACAAGGCACACAGGCCCAAGCTGAGTCCGATCGATGCGAAGCTGCACACCGACACTAGAGAGATTATCCCGGTCCTCGGAAGTGCAATGGTTCAGGTGCTGTCTGATGGTCCTGTGCATAAATTGCCACTATGGATTGTTCCCGGTAACGGGCCCACGCTGCTTGGCAGAAGCTGGCTACGGAATTTTAACAGGAAATGGGGCGATGTAAAAGCATTATCGTCGGTGGAGAAAACCACGTGTGCGCAGGTCTTAGACAAGTTTCCATCACTGTTCCAGCCTGGCATTGGCAGCTTCACAGGGGCCAGGGTGACAATTCACCTCAGCCCAGACGTGAGACCCATTCACCACAAGGCCAGAGCGGTCCCTTACATGATGCAGGAGAAAGTAGAAATCGAGCTAGATCGGCTTCAGCGCGAAGGCAACATATCGCCAGTGGAATTTAATGACTGGGCCAGTATAATTGTCCCCGTTCTTAAAAGTGATGGGACACTTAGAATCTGTGGGGATTATAAAGTAACCATAAACCGAGTATCGTTACAGGACCAGTAGCCGCTACCCAAGGCGGAGGATTTGTTCGCGACCCTGTCGGGCGGAAAGCTGTTTTCGAAATTGGACCTCACCTCGGCGTACATGACCCAGGAGCTGGCGGAATCGTCCAAGAAGCTGACGTGTATAAACACACACAAGGGGCTGATCGTATACAATCGGTGCCCCTTTGGGGTCCATTCAGCGGCTGCAATCTTCCAACGAAACATGGAGAGCCTGCTGAAATCTGTCCCGGGAACAGTCGTCTTCCAAGACGACATCTTGATGACCGGACACGACACTGATGAACACCTCCATAACCTGGAAGAGGTGCTACGCTGACTAAATCAATAGGTCTAAGATTGAAACGAACCAAATGTGTCTTCTTGGCACCAGAGGTGGAATTCCTGGGCAGGAGAATCGCAGCAGATGGCATCAGACCCTCAGACACCAAGACGGAGGCGATCCAGAAGGCCCCGAGACCATGCAACACGACGGGGCTGCGCTCGTTCCTAGGGTTACTGAACTACTTTGGTAACTTTCTGCCTGGGCTGAGCACTTTGCTTGAACCATTACATGTACTGCTCCGTAAGGGTGATGACTGGGTCTGGGGTAAAAATCAAGAAACTGCCTTCGAGAAGGCTAGAAACTTATTGTGTTCAAACAAACTAGTGGCGCTGTATGATCCCTGTAGGCATCTTGTTTTAGCGTGCGATGCATCATCCTACGGGATCGAGTGTGTGCTTCAGCAAGTGAACGTGTCGGGTAAGCCCCAATCTGTAGCGTATGCGTCCCGCAGTCTTTCCAAGGCCGAAAGTGGGTTACAGCAAGGTCGAAAAGGAGGCCCTAGCTTGTGTGTACGCGGTAAAAAAGATGCACCAGTACCTGTTTGGCCGGCGGTTCGAACAAGAAACCGACCACAAGCCGCTCAAGTCGTTATTCGCTGAGAGCAAAGGCATTAATACCAACACCTCAGCTCGTATTGAGGTGGGCATTAACGCTGTCCGCTTACGACTACACGATACGCCACAGACCAGGCACCGACAACTGCGCAGATGCGCTCAGCCGACTCCCGCTCACCACCACTGAGGGTGAAGTGCAGCAGCCCGCGGAACTGGTCATGGCCATGGAAGCCTTTGAGGACGAAGGGTCACCCGTCATGGTGCACCAGATAAGAATGTGGACCAGCCAAGACCCACTGCTGTCCCAGGTGAAAAACTGTATATTAAGTGGGAATTGGGCAACCACGTATGGAGAGATGCATGGCGATTTTAAGCCGTTTCACCGGTGCAAGGACGAGTCATCCATCCAGGCCGACTGCATTTTGTGGGGAAATCACGTTGTCCTGCCCAAAAAAGGGCAGAGATTTATTTGTCAAGGATCTCCATAGCACACACCCCGGCATCGTAATGATCGCACGTGTGGTGGCCCGGCATCGACGCAGACTTAGAGTCGTGCATATGCCGGTGCAACATGTGCACAACTCAGCAACGCACCCAGGGAAGCCCCCCTGAGCCTGTAGTCCTGGCCCTCCAAACCCTGGTCCCACATCCACGTAGACTACGCGGGTCCCTTTCTAGGAAAAATGTTCCTAGTTGTAATTGATGCTTACTCTAAATGGATCGAATGTGTTATAATGTCATCCAGCACAACCATTGCCACAATAGAAAGCCTTCGGACAATGATCACCACCCATGGCCTGACGTCCTTGTAAGTGACAATGGACCATGCTTTACGAGTTCCGAATTTCGCGAATTTATGTGCTGTAACGGCATAAAGCACGTCAGGTCTGCCCCATTCAAACCAGCCTCCAATGGTCAAGCTGAACGGGCAGTACAGATCATAAAGCAGGGCATGCAGAGAGTGACGGAAGGCCCCTTGCGACCCATCTCTCTCGCGTGCTGCTTGTATATCGGACGAGGCCCCACTCACTCACAGGGGTTCCGCCCGCCGAACTCCTCATGAAGAGCACCCTCAAAACAAGGTTGTCCCTCGTGCACCCGGTTTTAAGTGAGATTGTCGAAAACCGGCGTCTCAAGCAATGTACATATCATGACCGCAACTCTGGAACACGTTGTATCAATGTCAATGTTTTCGTGCTGAACTTCGGTACGGGCCCCAAGTGGCTCGCGGGCACTGTCGTAGCTAAAGAGGGGAGTAGGGTATTCATGGTAAGACTCACTGATGGCCAAACCTGCAGGAAGCACATCGATCAAACCAAATCGAGGTTCACCGATGATCCAGAACTGCTGGATGACTACAGTGACATCGACTTCCAACCACAAGCAACAGAACCGGTGGTTCACCAAGAGACAGAACCCGTCGCACCGGATAGTCCAGAGCCGCAGCACCGCAAGGCAGCGACACCCCGGTCAGGTCGCCCACACCCTGCATCCAACTCAGACGCTGAACCAGAGAGCGCAGACCCCCGGTCAAGCTCGACCTGTAAACCGCATCTAAGACTTGGGGGGCAGGTGTTGTGATGTATTTGCAGCCATGCTCTGTACCATGCATTGTACCATGTAATTACATGTAACGGCCAGCAGATGGGGAAAGCCCGGGAGGCACACATTACTGCACCTCGTGCTGCCTCCCTACATAAAGCAGGCTCCCCCTGCAGGTTGCACTTTTGGAGTTTACATTAAACCTAAAGGTCACAAGGTGATCAGCTCCAGAAATGGGCCACATGTGATTTACTGTCGTGGTCACAAAGAGATGAGCATTTGACCCATTTCCCCGACCCCGGTCAAGCTCCACCCAAGAGTGACCAAGCAATACCCGGCAGTGCTGGCCACAACTGGCAGAGTTACTTGGCAGCGGGACCTCGCTATTAAACTCAAAGTCTGCCCCCCTCCCTGGGGAGACTCCCGCTGCCCCCTCCCTGGGGAGACTCCCGCTGCCCCCCTCCCTGGGGAGACTCCCGCTGCCCCCCTCCCTGGGGAGACTCCCGCTGCCCCCCTCCCTGGGGAGACTCCCGCTGCCCCCTCCCTGGGGAGACTCCCGCTGCCCCCTCCCTGGGGAGACTCCCGCTGCCCCTCCCTGGGGAGACTCCCGCTGCCCCCTCCCTGGGGAGACTCCCGCTGCCCCCCTCCCTGGGGAGACTCCCGCTGCCCCCCTCCCTGGGGAGACTCCCGCTGCCCCTCCCTGGGGAGACTCCCGCTGCCCCCTCCCTGGGGAGACTCCCGCTGCCCCCTCCCTGGGGAGACTCCCGCTGCCCCTCCCTCTCGCATTCCTGACATTAAAACAATTTAGCCCTCAAAAAACTTTACCGAAAATCAGATTATCTGATCATTATCACATTGCTTGGGAGCTTGCTGTGCACAAATTGGTGTTTCCCACATTACAACAGTGACTACACTCCAAAAGTACTTCATTGGCTGTAAAGCACTTTGAGACATCCGGTGGTCGTGAAAGGCGCTATATAAATGCAAGTTCTTCCTTTTCTTTATCCTTCATCATCATTTCTTTTCTTTCTTTCCTTTCTTTTTTTTACTCCCCCTCTCTCTCTCTCTCTCCCTCTTTCTCTGTTTCTTTCCCCTTTCTTTTCTGTTGTAATCGCTACTAAGCTTTGTTCAGGGCATAGCCTTATACTGCAGAGCTTTTTATTTATTCTCTCTCTCAGTCTCTTTTGTTCTCTTTTTCTCTCTCTCTTTCACTCACTCTCTCCTTCTCTCTCTTCCTCGTGCCTCTCTTTGCTTCGCTAATTATTCCGAAGCTTTGTTGCGGGGACAGCTTCCTGCTGCAGCTCCTCGTATGTTCTCTCTGAGCCCTGTGTCGAGCTCGCTCTCCGCAGCCCACACACGCGCCAGGGCCTGCCCATCACCTGGCAGAGTGATGTGGCGGAGGCAGAATGAGTCAGAGATAGACGCTTTGTGTCAGTGGAAGATGAGGAATGGTTAGTTCAGTGCTTAATCTGATCTCCAAGCTGACAGACTGCGAGTGTGTGCAGCCTGCCATCCTTACATAACACTGCAAACGTACACTGCACTTACAAAGTTGGCTGAAGTTTATCGAATAGTCCTGAGCAGAGAGCATCCATTCGACATACAGCACCTCACCCAGGAGTGGAGCCTTGCTGTGCACAAGTACTCCACTGTGCTTACCAACAAAACTGACGATATCGCAAAAAGAATTCATTGTGATTCTCTTCTGCATCACAACAATATGTATTTATATAGCGCCTTTAACGTAGTGAAATGTCCCTAGGCACTTCACTGGAGTGTTGTAAGACAAAAAAATTGACACCGAGCCACATAAGGAGGAATTAGCGCAGGTGACCAAAAGCTTGGTCAAAGAGGTTGGTTTTAAGGTGCTTCTTGAAGGAGGAGAGAGAGGCAGAGAGGCGGAGAGGTTTAGGGAGGGAGTTCCAGAGCTTGGGGCCCAGGCAGCTGAAGGCACGGCCACCGATGGTGGAACGATTATAATCAGGGATGCTCAAGAGGGCAGAATTAGAGGAGGGCAGACATCTCGGGGAGGGCTGTGGGGCTGGAGGAGATTACAGCGATAGGGAGGGGCGAGGTCATGGAGGGATTTGTAAACAAGGATCAGAATTTTGAAATCGAGGCGTTGCTTAACTGGGAGCCAATGTAGGTCAGCGAGCACAGGGGGTGATGGGTGAGCGGGACCTGGTGCGAGTTAAGACACGGGCAGCCGAGTTTTGGATCAGCTTCAGCTTACAGAAAGTAGAATGTGGGAGGGCAGCCAGGAGTGCGCTGGAATAGTCAAGTCGAGAGGTAACAAAGGCATAGATGAGGGCTTCAGCAGCGGATGAGCTGAGACAAGGCCGGAGACGGGCGATGTTACCAAGGTGGAAATTGGCAGTCTTAGTTATGCTACGGATATGTGGTCGAAAGCTCATTTCAGGGTCAAATATGACACAAAGGTTGCAAACAGTCTGGTTCAGACTCAGACAGAAGTTAGGAAGAGACTGTCCTGTTCTACATTCGACACCGGTTCACTCCGCTGCTGTGTCCCTGCTCTGCTATTCCCTCGCTTCAGGGTTTAAGCAACTGAATTATTTTCTCAAATTGGGTTCCGATCCTGGACTTTTCAGGATATTTTTTTTACTCATTCCTGGGATGTGGGCGTTGCTGTCAAGACCAGCATTTATTTATTTATTTATTTTTAATTTTTCGTTGCCAATCTTTCCAATTCTTTGTCAAATCACAAACGCCAGAGGTCACCTTGCACACGTCAAGGATCACTCTGCGCCAATGCTCTTAGCCAAAAGGCCTAGAGCCACTGCACCGTTCCTGGAAGTACTGCAATACCAGGTTCGTGCCATGGAGGTGGATGGGTCAGGCCCCCCACACACCTCCGTGGAGGTGGATGGGTCAATCCACCCCACCCACCTCCTATTCCAAGACCAGCATTTATTGCCCATCCCTAATTGCCCCTTGAGAATGTGGTGGTGAGCCGCCGCCTTGAACCGCTGGCAGTCCGTGTGGTGAAGGTGCTCCCACAGTGCTGTTAGGGAGGGAGTTCCGGGATTGTGACCCAGCGACGATGAAGGAACGGCCGATATATTTCCAAGTCAGGATGGAGTGTGACTGGGAGGGGAACGTGGAGGTGGTGGTGTTCCCATGTGCCTGCTGTACCTGTCCTGGGAGTGTTTGATGGGACAGTGTAGAGGGAGCTTTACTCTGTATCTAACCCCGTGCTGTACCTGCCCTGGGAGTGTTTGATGGGACAGTGTAGAGGGAGCTTTACTCTGTATCTAACCCCGTGCTGTACCTGCCCTGGGAGTGTTTGATGGGACAGTGTAGAGGGAGCTTTACTCTGTATCTAACCCCGTGCTGTACCTGTCCTGGGAGTGTTTGATGGGACAGTGTAGAGGGAGCTTTACTCTGTATCTAACCCATGCTGCACCTGCCCTGGGAGTGTTTGATGGGACAGTGTAGAGGGAGCTTTACTCTGTATCTAACCCGTGCTGTACCTACCCTGGGAGTGTTTGATGGGACAGTGTAGAGGGAGCTTTACTCTGTATCTAACCCGTGCTGTACCTGCCCTGGGAGTGTTTGATTTACAGTGGGTTTTTTTATTCGTTCTTGGGATATGAGTGTTGCTGGCAAGGCCGACACTTATTGCCCATCCCTAATTGCCCCTAGAGAAGGTGGTGGTGAGCCGCCTTGAACCGCTGCAGTCCGTGTGGTGAAGGTGCTCCCACAGTGCTGTTAGGGACGGAGTTCCAGGATTGTGACCCAGCGACGATGAAGGAACGGCCGATATATTTCCCAGTCAGGATGGTGTGTGACTCGGAGGGGAACGTGGAGGGGCTGGTGTTCCCATGCGCCTGCTGCCCTTGTCCTTCTAGGTGGTAATGGTCGTGGGTTTGGGAGGTGCTGCCGAAGAAGCCTTGGCGAGTTGCTGCAGTGCATCTTGTAGATGGTACACACTGCAGCCACGGTGCGCCGGTGGTGGAGGGAGTGAATGTTGGAGGTGGTGGATGGGGTGTTAATCAAGCGGCTGCTTTGTCCTGGATGGTGTCGAGCTTCTTGAGTGTTGTTGGACCTGCACTCATCCAGGCAAGTGGAGAGTGTTCCATCACACTCCTGACTTGTGCCTTGTAGATGGTGAAAAGGCTTTGGGGAGTCAGGAGGTGAGACATTCATCACAGAATACCCAGCCTCTGACCTGCTCTTGTAGCCACAGTATTTATGTGGCTGGTCCAGTTAAGTTTCTGGTCAATGGTGACCCCCAGGATGTTGATGGTGGGGAATTCGGTGATGGTAATGCCGTTGAATGTCAAGGGGCGGTGGTTAGACTCTCGCTTGTTGGAGATGGTCATTGCCTGGTACTTGTGTGGTACGAATGTTACTTGCCACTTATCAGCTCAAGCCTGAATGTTGTCCAGGTCTTGCTGCATGTGGGAATGGACTGCTCCATTATCTGAGGAGTTGTGAATGGAACTGAACACTGTGCAATCATCAGCGAACATCCCCACTTCTGACCTTATGATGGAGGGAAGGACATTGATGAAGCAGCTGAAGATGGTTGGGCCTAGGACACTGCCCTGAGGAACTCCTGCAGCGATGTCCTGGGGCTGGGATGATTGACCTCCAACCACCACAACCATCTTCCTTTGTGCTGGGTATGACTCCAGCCAGTTTTACTAGGGCTCCTTGATGCCACACTCGGTCAAATGCTGACTTAATGTCAAGGGCAGTCACTTTCACCTCACCTCTGGAATCGCAGATCGGGGCCGTGGGGGGAGCAGAGTGGAGGCCACTACAAGGTACAGCGCGAGCTGGTGCAGGAGGACAACGGCAGCAAAAGAGCGACGTCAGCAAGGTCCAGGTCGCTGATTGGAGAGTGGGCAGATACAGCAGGAGCGGCTAGATCGGGGCGAAGGAGCGGCGAGAGATCGTGGAGGGATGAGTTCCGGGCCCAGAAGAGGCGAGGGTCCAGGGACAGCAGGGGCCCAGCCCACACTGCGATATGTGTAGCGCACTAGGTCCGTGCAGCAGAGCTGGTCTCCAGTCATCTTGGTTAACCCTTGCCACTGGACCAAGACCGAGCTCTGTTAAGCCCGGTCACCACACGTTACAAAATTCCACGCATATGCATCACCCACCCTTCAGGATGTAGTTCGGGTTCTTCATTCGAAACACCTGCGAACTCATTCTTTTTTTTGGCGTGGAAGCAAGTCTTCCTCGTTTCAAGCTACTGCCTATGATGATGATGGCCTCTGGAATTCAGCTCTTTTGCCCATGTTTGGACCAAGGCTGTATTGAGGACCGGAGCTGATATCTAGACTATGTTTCTGCTTTGAGCTACACTGCATTACATGAAGACTTACCTGCTGTGTCTCTAACTCTGCTGCTAAAATATAGATATTTTTAATCACTCTTAACCTGCGGCTGCGTCTCTGCTGAGTTGCTTTGCCTGTTGTTCCAGCGGTCGCTGTTCGAGAGTCGCTGTTCGCTGGCTTATGGTTCTACATTTTCCCTGCTGCTTTGGCCGACGGTGACCTCCAACTTGCCTCAACTTCGCCACCATCTTTCTGCCCCGCTAACGACTCTCATTGCTATGGCAACAGCCTCCACCCTCGAACTTTCCGCCCTTCAAATAGCTTCTGGACTTCACTCGCCTGCTGCACCTGCCTCTGAATTCGGACAGCGGTCCGTCGATGCTCCGTGCCGGCCCATCCTGTTCACCTCGACTTTGTCCTTCCATGGGACCTCTGACTTTGATCCTGGTCTTCCGCCTATTGTCTCCCATTAACTACTGCATTTAAACAGGTCCATGTAACCCGAGCCTTTACTGTCCAGTCGAGTGCACACTTTGGCTATCGCTCCTTACCCGAGACGTTCCATACTCTTTCCTTTTCTCTCTCTCCCTCCCTGACCGTTTTCTCACCTACATGCTGCCCCTTGGCGACATCATCCGGAAACACAGCGTCAGTTTCCACGTGTCCGCGGATGACACCCAGCTCTACCTCACCCCCACGACTCTCGACCCCTCCATGGTCTCTGAATTGTCAGACTGCTTGTCCCACATCCAGTTCTGGAGGAGCAGAAATTTCCTCCAATTGAATATTGGGAAGATCGAAGCCATTGTTTTCGGTCCCCGCCACAAACTCCATTCGCTAGCCACTGACTCCATCCCTCCCTTCACCCCATGCACACGGCCTTGCCCCGTCCCTGTCTCTGTAACCTCCTCCAGATCTACAACCCTCCAATTCTAGCCTCTCAAGCATCCCCCCCACTTCCTTCGCTCCACCATTGGCAGCCGTGCCTTCAGCAACCTGGGCCCCAAGCTCTGGAATTCCCTCCCTAAACCTCTCCGCCATCTCTCCTCCTTTAAGATGCTCCTTAAAACCTATCTGTTCTCAGTAGGCAGACAAAAGCAGGAAACTATAGACCAGTTAGTCTAACATCTGTGGTTGGGAAAATGTTGGAGTCCATTATTAAAGAATCAGTAGCAGGACATTTGGAAAAGCAAAATTCGGTCAGGCAGAGTTTGCATGGATTTATGAAGGGGAAGTTGTCATGTATTCAACTATCATTGTAACCCATGTATAAACTGACCTAAGTTGTACACCTTAAGAACATTGACCACAAGGGGGTGAACTTGTGGGAGACACTCCTAACCTGGACTTTCAGGTATAAAAGGAGAAGCTCCACCCACCTTCATCACTTGAGGTCTTGGTAATAAAGGTAACTGGTCACAGAGTGACCTTCTCTCAAGTATGGGCCTCGTGTGCATTTATACTATATAGTAAGGACATATCATTGGCGACGAGAAACTGGGATTTAAACCACGCGGGCATGACCACTAGCTGCACAGAAGAGAGGTACTGTGTTGGTGGTGATTGGGACGACTTTATTGAGAGACTACAGCAAAGTTTTGTCACTAAGGAATGGCTGGGACAGGATTCGGCCGACAAACGCAGGGCTCATCTCCTGACGGTTTGTGGATCCAGAACATACTCCCTGATGAAGGACTTTCTAGCGCCAGAGAAGCCGGCGGACAAGACGTTCGAAGAGCTCAGTAAGTTGATCGGGGAACACCATAAACCGGCGAGCAGCATGCACATGGCGAGACACTGGTTTTACACGCACCGACGGCAAAAAGGTTAAAGCGTTCCAGACTTCGTGGCAGATCTCCAGCGATGGGCGAGCCTATGTAAGTTCCCAGAGGCATGCAGAGCGGAGATGCTGCGAGACTTTTTTATTGGGGGCATCGGGCACGCTGGGGTTTTCAGGAAACTGATTGAGACCAAAGACTTGACCTTGGAAGCGGCGGCTCTGATAGCCCAGACATTTATCTCAGGGGAGATGTATGACAAAAATCTTAGCTAAAATGCGGCAAACGACCAGGGAGTCAACATTGTTAACGCGGCGCACCGTTCTCTAGGCAGACAAGGGCAATCGGACATGTCCCAGCATGCAGTCGAACCCAAAGAGGGAATTCAACAGAGACAATGGCTAGCTGAACAGCGACTCATGCCATCACAATGGACAATGCGGCCAGTAATGGGGCCATCAACACCTGTTAATGGTGCGTTTAAGGACAGTTACAGAGACAGTCAGTGACGATTGACTGGTAATGCTCCTTTTGTTTCCAACAACGGAGCCTCCAGCTCATGCTGGAGGTGTGGAGGCAAACACACAGCCAGAGCTTGCAGGTATCAACAATATACCTGCAGAAACTGCAATGTCAGCGGTCACTTGGCGCGTATGTGCAGGAAGCCTGCAGCCAGGTTGATGTATGAGGAGGACGGGCCCGATGTAAGCCCTACGAGGCTGAAGTTCAGCGAGTTCATGTGGAGCACATATACAGTTCATACACCAGGACGCCACCGATAATGATGAAAGTGCTCCTCAATGGCATCCCAGTGTCAATGGAGCTAGACACGGGGGTCAGCCAGTCCCTGATGAGTATCAAACAGTTCGAAAGGTTGTGGGTGTCCAAGGCCAGGAGGCCAAAATTATTGCCAATTGATGCACAGCTACGGACATACAAAAAGGAGATCATTCCGGTGCTAGGCAGCGCCACGGTAGTCGTGACCCACAAAAATTCGGAGAACAGGTTGCCACTCTGGATTGTCCCGGGGGATGGTCCCGCACTGCTGGGGAAGAGTTGGCTTGCTGTCATGAACCGGAAATGGGGCGATGTCAATGCAATTTTTTCTGTGGATCATGCTCACAGGTCCTGGACAAATTTGACTCATTATTTCAACCCGGCATCGGCACTTTCATGGGGACCAAGGTAGTGATTCACATAAACCCGGACGCCAGGCCAGTACACCACAAGGCCAGAGCGGTGCCGTACGTGATGCGGGAAAAGATAGAAGGCGAATTGGACCGCCTGCTGAGGGAAGGCATCATCTCGCCAGTCGAATTCAGTGACTGGGCGAGCCCGATTGTGCTGGTGCTCAAGGCGGATGGGTCGGTCAGGATATGTGGCGATTACAAGGCCACCATCAATCGGGTGTCACTCCAAGACCAGTACCCGCTACCGAGAGCGGAGGACCTCTTTGCGATGCTATCCGGTGGCAAACTTTTTTTCAAAATTGGACCTGACCTCAGCTTACATGACCCAGGAGCTGGCGAGTGAGTCGAAGAAGCTGACCGCCATCACGGCACACAAGGGGTTGTTTGAGTACAACAGATGTCCGCTCAGCGAAATATGGAAAGCCTCCACAAGTCAATTCCAGGGACGGTGGTTTTTCAAGACGACTTTCTCATCACGGGTTGCGATACTGAAGAACACCTCCACAACCTGGAGGAGGTGCTACGCAGACTGGACCGGGTAGGGCTGTGACTGAAAAAAGGAGAAGTGCGTCTTCTAAGCTCCAGAGGTAGAATTCCTGGGGAGGAGGGTAGCAGTAGACGGGATCAGACCTACTGCGTCCAAAACAGAAGCGATCCAGAGAGCACCCAGACCCCGTAACACGACGGAGCTGCGTTCGTTCCAGGGGCTCCTGAACTATTTTGGTAACTTTCTTCCCAAATTGAGCACACTGTTAGAGCCGCTACACGTGCTCCTATGCAAAGGTCGCGATTGGGTCTGGGGGGGCAGCCAGGAAAGGGCTTTTGATAGAGCATGCAATTTGTTATGCTCCAACAAACTGTTAACATTATATGACCCGTATAAGAAACTTATTTTAACGTGCGATGCGTCGTCCTATGGGGTCGGGTGTGTGTTGCAGCATGTGAATGCCAATGGTCAGTTACAGCCGGTAGCTTATGCCTCCAGAAGTCTGTCCCAGGCAGAAAGGGGCTACGGGATGGTAGAAAAGGAGGCGCTCGCATGTGTATATGCGGTAAAAATAATATACCAGTACCTGTCTGGTAGGAAATTTGAGCTGGAGACAGATCACAAACCCCTAACGTCCCTTTTGGCCGACAACAAGGCCATAAATGCAAATGCATCGGCCCGCATACAGAGGTGGGTACTCACGTTAGCCGCCTATGACTACACAATTCGGCACAGACCGGGCACTGAAAACTGCGCCGATGAACTCAGCAGGCTCCCACTAGCCACCACTGAGGAGACAACCGAGCATGCTGCTGAGATGGTCATGGCTGTTGAAGCTTTCGAAAGCGAAGGCTCACCTGTGACAGCCCGTCAGATTAAAGTCTGGACAAATAAAGACCCGCTCCTGTCTTTAGTTAAGAAAAGTGTCCTGAATGGGGACTGGGCAGCCACGTACGGGGCATGCCCTGAGGAATTTAAACCGTTTCATCGGCGCAAGGATGAACTTTCAATTCAGGCCAATTGCCTACTGTGGGGAAACCGAGTAGTCATGCCCCAGATGGGCAGAGAGGTGTTTATCAGAGAACTCCACAATGAGCACCCGGGCATTGTCATGATGAAGGCAATTGCCAGGTCACACGTTTGGTGGCCAGGGATAGATGCAGACCTGGAACTTTGTGTTCGCAGGTGCAACACGTGTGCCCAGCTGGGCCCCCCTTAGCCCCTGGTCCTGGCCCGCCAAGCCATGGTCACGCATCCAATGTGGACTACGCAGGTCCTTTCATGGGAAAAATGTTTTTGGTTGTAGTAGACGCCTACTCCAAATGGATTGAGTGTGCCATTTTAAATTCAAGCACATCCTCTGCCATGGTAGAAAGTCTACGGGCAATGTTCGCCATCCATGGTCTACCGGATGTCTTGGTCAGCGACAATGGCCCGTGCTTCACAAGCACTGAATTCCAGGACTTCATGGCAGGCAATGGAATCAACCATGCCAGAAAGGCACCGTTCAAGCCGGCCTCAAACGGCCAGGCGGAACGAGCAGTGCAGATAATCAAACAGGGGATGCTCAGAATCCAAGGGGGTTCCCTACAAAGCCTCTTATCACGCCTCCTGTTGGCCAATAGATCCCGACCACACTCGCTCACAGGGGTTCCACCCGCAGAGCTGCTAATGAAAAGGACGCTCAAAACCAGGTTATCACTTATACACCCCACCATGAAAGAAATTGTTGAGAGCAGGCGTCAGTCACAATGTGACTACCATGACAGGAATGCGAGGGCGCGATGTATTGATGTCAATGACCCTGTTTTTGTCCTTAATTACGCTGCAGGGCCCAAATGGCTTGAAGGCACTGTGATTACCAAAGAGGGGAATAGGGTTTTGGTAGTTAAACTTACCAATGGACAAATCTGCCGCAAACACGTGGATCAAACTAAAAGGAGGTTCAGCAACCCCATAGAAGAAGCAGAGGAAGAACACAATGTAGAGTTCACTCCACCACAGGTGACCGAACACCGGAACCAAGTGGAGGACAGCCCAGTCACTGTGGGCAGTTCAGACAGGCCTGAGGCACCGCAAACAGCAGACACTCAGGCCAGCGCCCAACAACCGGAGCCCCAACTCAGGCGCTCTACAAAGGAGCGTAAACCACCAGAGAGACTCAACCTGTGATCCCAATAAGACTTTGGCGGGGAGGTGATGTCATGTATTCAACCAGCATTGTAACCCATGTATAAACTGACCTAAGTTATACACCATGAGAACATTGACCACAAGGGGTGAACTTGTGGGAGACGCTCCTAATCTGGACTTTCAGGTATAAAAGGGGAAGCTCCACCCACCTTTATCACTTGAGGTCTTGGTAATAAAGGTAATTGGTCACAGAGTGACCTTTTCTCAAGTATGGGCCTCGTGTGCATTTATACTGTATATTTATTTATATAGTAAGGACATATCATAAGTCATGTTTGACAAATTTGCTGGAGTTCTTTGAGGATGTAATGAACAGGGTGGATAAAGGGGAACCAATGGATGTGGTGTATTTGGACTTCCAGAAGGCATCGACAAGGTGCCACATAAAAGGTTACTGCACAAAATAAAAGTTCACGGAGTTAGGGGTAATATTTTAGCATGGATAGAGGATTGGCTAACTAACAGAAAACAGAGAGTCGGGATAAATGGGTCATTCTCTGGTTGGCAACCATAACTATTGGGGTGCCGCAAGGATCAGTGCTGGGACCCTAACTATTTACAATTTATATTAACAACTTGGAAGAAGGGACTGAGTGTAACGTAGCCAAGTTTGCTGATGATACAAAGATGGAAGGAGAAGCAATGTGTGAGGAGGACACAAAAAATCTGCAAAAGGACATAGACAGACTAAGTGAATGGGCAAAAATTTGGCAGATGGAGTATAATGTTGGAAAGTGTGAGGTCATGCACTTTGGCAGAAAAAAATCAAAGAGTAAGTTATTATTTAAATGGAGAAAGATTGCAAAGTGCCGCAGTACAGCGGGACCTGGGGGTACTTGTGTATGAAACACAAAAGGATAGTATGCAGGTACAGCAAGTGATCAGGAAGGCCAATGGTATTTTGGCCTTTATTGCAAAGGGGAAGGAGTATAAAAAGCAGGGCAGGCTTGCTACAGTTATACAAGGTATTGGTGAGGCCACACCTGGAATACTGCATACAGTTTTGGTTTCCACATTTCCGAAAGGATATACTTGTTTTGGAGGCAGTTCAGAGACGGTTCACTAGGTTGATCCCGGGGATGAAGGGGTTGACTTATGAGGAAAGGTTGAGTAGGTTGGGCCTCTACTCATTGGAATTCAGAAGAATGAGAGGTGATCTTATCGAAACGTATAAGATTATGAGGGGGCTTGACAAGGTGGATGCAGAGAGGATGTTTCCACTGATAGGGGAGACTAGAACTAGAGGGCATGATCTTAGAATAAGGGGCCGCCGATTTAAAACTGAGATGAGGAATTTCTTCTCTCAGAGGGTTGTAAATCTGTGGAATTCGCTGCCTCAGAGAGCTGTGGAAGCTGGGACATTGAATAAATTTAAGACAGAAATAGACAGTTTCTTAAACGATAAGGGGTTATGGGGAGCGGGCGGGAAAGTGGAGCTGAGTCCATGATCGGATCAGCCATGATCTTATTGAATGGCGGAGCAGGCTCGAGGGGCCGTATGGCCGACTCCTGCTCCTATTTCTTATGTTTTGTTCTCATGGGCCAGAAATTGCGATCGGAGGCTTCCTCCAAGCAAAATGTCCCGGGGGAACGAACACGTTGGCTCCGAGGCCTAGAGCCCAGCACAGCGACCCCGCATCCCGGGAGCATACGGGCATCCTGGGGTCACGTGGGCCTGGACCACCAATCACAATGCAGTATTCTCACTGATAGTAATGGTGAGTTCTGTTTGTACAATCGCCCATTGCTATCAATGAGAATACACCCCAAAACACAGAAACACAACACATAAATTTAAAAAACACTTCACATATTTAAAATGAATCAAAATTAAATTCAATTAAATGTTGTGGAAAAAAATAATTTTTTTTGAAAATGTTTTTAATATGTTTTAATAGAGTTAACAATAAACTTACCTTAATGGACAGGGTTTTTAATATAAAAATTAGTGACAAAATTTAATATTACTGTCTGTTAAAACTCTTACGCTGATAAAACTTATCTATATTAATGACTTGGATGAAGGGACCGAGTGTAATGTAGCCAAGTTTGCTGATGATACAAAGATGGGTGGGAAAGCAAATTGTGAGGAGGACACAAAAAATCTGAAAAGGGATATAGACAGGCTAAGTGAGTGGGCAAAAATATGGCAGATGGAGTATAATGTGGGAAAATGTGAGGTTATCCACTTTGGCAGAAATAATAGAAAAGCAAATTATAATTTCAATGGACAAAAATTACAAAGTGCTGCAGTACAGAGGGACCTGGGGATCCTTGTACATGAAACACAAAAAGTTAGTATGCAGGTACAGCAAGTGATCAGGAAGGCAAATGGAATGTTGGCCTTTATTGCAAGGGGGATGGAGTATAAAAGCAGAGAAGTCCTGCTATGACGGTACAGGGTATTGGTGAGGCCACACCTAGAGTACTGCGTACAGTTTTGGTCTCCGTATTTAAGGAAGGATATACTTGCATCGGAGGCTGTTCAGAGAAGGTTCACTAGGCTAATTCCGGAGATGAGGGGGTTGACTTATGAGGATAGGTTGAGTCGGTTGGGCCTATACGAATTGGAGTTCAGAAGAATGAGAGGTGATTTTATTGAAACTTATAAGATAATGAGGGGGCTCGACAAGGTGGATACTGAGAGTGAAAATTTTCACTTGTAGGGTAAACTAAAACTAGGGGACATAGTCTCAGAATAAAGGGCCGCCCATTTAAAACTGAGATGAGGAGGAATTTCTTCTCTGAGGGTTGTAAATCTGTGGAATTCGCTGCCCCAGAGAGCTGTGGCGGCTGGAACATTGAATATATTTAAGACAGAGATAGACAGATTTGTCAGCGTAAGGGAGTAAAGGGTTATGGGAAGCAGGCATGTGGTGTATTTGAAAGTCCAAATACACCACATCCACTGGTTCTCCCTTGTCCACTCTACTAGTTACATCCTCAAAAAATTCCAGAAGATTTGTCAAGCATGATTTCCCTTTCATAAATCCATGCTGACTTGGACCTATCCTGTCACTGCTTTCCAAATGTGCTGCTATTTTATCCTTAATAATTGAGTCCATCATTTTATCCACTACCGATGTCAGGCTGACCGGTCTATAATTCCCTGTTTTCTCTCTTCCTCCTTTTTTAAAAAGTGGGGTTACATTGGCTACCCTCCAGTCCATAGGAACTGATCCAGAGTCGATAGACTGTTGGAAAATGATCACCAATGCATCCACTATTTCTAGGGCCACTTCCTTAAGTACTCTGGGATGCAGACAATCAGGCCCCGGGGATTTATCGGCCTTCAATCACATCAATTTCCCCAACACAATTTACCGCCTAATTAGGATATCCTTCAATTCCTCCTTCTCACAAGATCCTCGGTCGCCTAGTACATCCGGAAGGTTATTTGTGTCTTCCTTTGTGAAGACAGAACCAAAGTATTTGTTCAATTGGTCTGCCATTTATTTGTTCCCATTATAAATTCACCCGAGTCCGACTGCAAGGGACCTACGTTTGTCTTCACTACTCTTTTTCTCTTCACATATCTATAGTCAGTTTTTATGTTCCCAGCAAGCTTCCTCTCATACTCTGTTTTCCCCCCTCTTAATTAAACCCTTTGTCCTCCTCTGCTGAATTCTAAATTTCTTCCAGTCCTCTGGTTTGCTGCTTTTTCTGGCCAATTTATGTGCCTCTTCCTTGGATCTAACACTATCCTTAATTTCCCTTGTTAGCCACGGTTGAGCCACCTTCCCTGTTTTATTTTTACTCCAGACAGGGATGTACAATTGATATGGCCCTTACGGCTAAGGGGATCAAGGGGTATGGCGAGAAAGCGGGAAAGGGGTACTGAGGTGAAGGATCAGCCATGATCTTATTGAATGGTGGTGCAGGCTCAAATGGGCCGAATGGCCTACTCCGGCACCTATTTTCTATGTTTCTATGTTTCTATGTTTCTATCTCCCTTTTGAATATATCCAATGAACTGGCATCAACAACTCTCTGCGGCAGGGAATTCCACAGGTTAACATTGTTCACATGCCTGACACAAGACTCCTAAAGCAAGCGCTCTACTCGGAAATCCTTCGTGGCAAGTGAGCCCCAGGTGGGCAGAGGAAACGTTACAAGGGACCACCCTCAAAGCCTCCCTGATAAAGTGCAACTTCCCCACCGACACCTGGGAGTCCCTGGCCAAAGACCACCCTAAGTGGAGGAAGTGCATCCGGGAGGGCGCTGAGCACCTCGAATCTCGTCGTTGAGAGCATGCAGAAACCAAGCGCAGGCAGCAGAAGGAGCATGCGGCAAACCAGTCCCACCCTCCCTTTCCCTCAACAACTATCTGTCCCACCTGTGACAGAGACTGTAATTCCCGTATTAGACTGTTCAGTCACCTGAGAACTCACTTTTAGAGTGGAAGCAAGTCTTCCTCGATTTCGAGGGACTGCCTATGATGTTGAATGTCCTAAAAGGCGCTATATAAATGCAGGTTCTTTCCTTTATAGAGAGGAAAAGTGACGGCAACTAGATGTTTCAGCTTCAACTCAAAGCCAAGTCTTTTGGTTTAAATAAAACTCCCCACCTCCATGCTGCAGTTGGATGGAGAATCAGCCCAATTAAAATCAGATCTCCCACTTGCCTTGTTGCCTGCCTGGAATCACATCTGACAAAACGTCATTCCAATCGAAGTCTCGTACAGGCAGTGGGGACTGTGTGGGCAGCCTTCTGTCAAGTGACTGCATCTCCGCAGCAAAAAGGGATCTTTGATGTAGATGCCTTCTTTCATCGTTTTATCCATGGGCCAGTTACAGTGTTGGGGGCTGAGAATGCACAGCCCTCCAACAGCTCTCCCGCTGGGAGTGTGGTGGGAGTGCGGAGCAGGATCCAGGAGCTAGGCCGAGACTCAGCCCGGCCAATATCCACCGCCCCCACCCAAACAAGGTGACCCACGTCAGAAGGAAGCCTAAACAGTCCAGAGACTCGAGCACACAATCCAGGCTGACACTCCCAGTGCAGTGCTGTTGGGTGAGACGTTAAACCAAGGCCCCATCTGCCCTCTTGTTTGGACGTAAAGAATCTTATGGCCTTGGGCTGGTAACACACTCACCTTGGAGTCAGAAGGTTGTGGGTTCAAGCCCTACTCTGGGGATTTCAGCAAATAATCGGAGCTGACACTCCAGTGCCGTACTGAGGGAGTGCTGCACCGTTGGAGGTAGAAACATAGAAATTTACAGCGCAGGAGGAGGCCATTCCGGCCCATCATGTCCGCACCGACCGACAAAGAGCCACACGGCCCTCGGTCATCAGCCCTGAAGGTTACATATAAACCCATGAACAATGGCGGAAAGGCAAAGAGCACCCAGCCCAACCAATCCGCCTCACCACAACTGAGACACCCCGTACACTGAAACATTCTACACTCCACCCCAACCTGAGCCATGTGATCTCCTGGGAGAGATAAAAACCAGATATCTGGTGCCGTCTTTCAGCTGAGATGTTAAACCCAGGGAGTGCTGGGCCAATATTTATCCCTTAAGCAACATCACTAAAAAACAGATGATCTGCTCATTATCACATTGTTGCTTGTGGGAGCTTACGCAAGTTGGCTGCTGCGTTTCCCACATTGCATCACTGCAAAAGTACTTCATTGGATGTAAAGCGCTTTGCGATGTCATGAGGTAGTGACGGGCACTATATTAATGCAAAACGATCAGCAGACCGGGGCCATTCGAGGGAACAAGGTGCAGGGGAAATACCAGTGCAGGGAGCAGCGTGAGCTGGTGCAGGAGAGCGACGGCTGTGAAGAGGGCGACTGTATTGGACGTCACCCAAATCCAGGTCGCTGATTGGAGCGTGGGCAGGTACAGCAGGAGCGGCGAGGTCGGGGCGAACGAGTGGCGAGTGATTGTGGAGCAACGTGATCGGGGGCGAGAGGCGAGGCGAGAGTTCGGGGCCCAGGAGAAACGAGGGCCCAGGGGGCAGCACGGGCCCAGCCCACACTGCGATATGTGTGCGCACTAGGTCCGTGCAGCAGAGCTGGTCTCCAGTCGTCTTGGGTAACCCTTGCCACTGGACCAAGACCTCGCTCTGTCAAGCCCGTGTGGTGGCTGGTGTGCAACGGTCACCCCACGTTAAAAAAATCCACGCACAGGCATCCTCCACCCTTCACGATGTAATTCGGGATCCGGAATATTAGGTCCTTCATTGAAACATCTGTGAACTCATCCCTTTTTGGTCATCCTCAACACGAGGGACCACCGATGATAATTAATGCAAGTCTTTTGTTGGTGAGTGGTGTCCGGGCGAGAGCAGGAGGCTCTGATTGGTCCCCGTGACTCCATGAGGGGAATGACATCAGTCAGGGTTCCCAGCACGGATCACCAGTGAGCAACTCGAATCTGACAGTAACGGGCCTGCAATGCTCCCCATTACCGAATGTCCTGCCAACACGCGATAGGTGCCCCATGGAGAAGAGTCTGAACGTTGGGAGGGGATGGTGCGAGGATGGGTAACATGTGGGGTGCTCCTGAGGCCGGGCTCACTGCACACTGCGGGGGTTTGAAGAGAGGGAGCTCCGCACTCTATCTACCCCATACTATACCCACCTGTGAGAGTCTGCTGCTGAATCGGGGCACCAGAAAACATGTCCAATTTCCGACACCAACGCACGAACAAGCAGGAAATATTCATCTAGAGACGAGAGAGAATGCGTCACAGGAATCGGGCAGCAATCAAAGGTGGCAGCACGGAACGAGAGACAATTGTGCAACAACGCTCAAAGTGATATACGAAGCAAGGGAAGGAGAAGAGAGCTGTGTTTGAACCATCCCACCCATTTCTCTTGCTTTGGAGGCAGTTCAGAGAAGGTTCACTAGGTTGATTCCGGAGATGAGGAGGTTGACTTATGAGGAAAGGTTGAGGAGGTTGGGCCTCTACTTATTGGAATTCAGAAGAATGAGAGGTGATCTTATCGAAACGTATAAGATTATGAGGGGGCTTGACAAGGTGGATGCAGGGAGGATGTTTCCACTGATGGGGGAGACTAGAACTAGAGGGCATGATCTTAGAATAAGGGGCCGCCCATTTAAAAACTGAGATGAGGAGAAATTTCTTCTCAGAGGGTTGTAAATCTGTGGAATTCGCTGCCTCAGAGAGCTGTGGAAGCTGGGTCATTGAATAAATTTAAGACAGAGATAGACAGTTTCTTAACCGATAAGAGGATAAGGGGTTATGGGGAGCGGGCGGGGAAGTGGAGCTGAGTCCATGATCGGATCAGCCATGATCGTATTAAATGGCGGCGCAGGCTCGAAGAGCAGTATGGTCTACTCCTGCTCCTATTTCTTATGTTCTTATGTTTAGTAGGTTCCAAGGTGGCCTCGATCCTCTATTCATGTGTCCGTGTAGATTGGAGCAGGCCAGGGCGACGTACACTGACAGCCACATTTACCCAACCCATGCTGGCAGCTGTTAGACCAGCCCTTCTTCACAAGATGGCTGAGGGGCAGAGGTCACTGAGGTATCAGGGACCAGACTCATTTCATGTACATTCCCCGGGCTGGACAGCCCAGAACCGGGGGGGTACAGTCTCAGGATAAGGGGTCGGCCATTTCAGACGGAGATGAGGAGGAATTTCTTCTCCCAGAGGGTTGTGAATCTTTGGAATTCTCTGCCCCAGAGGGCTGTGGATGCTGAGTCTCCGAATATATTCAAGTCTGGGTTCCATAGATGTTTGGACTCTAGGGAAATGAAGGGATATGAAGACCGGGCGGGAAAGTGGAGTTGAGGTCGATGATCTGCCATGATCTCATTGAATGACGGAGCAGGCTCGAGGGGCCGAATGGCCAACTCCTGCTCCTAATTCTTATGTTCTGATCAGAGAAAAAAGACTTCCACCAACTCTTGGTCGGGGCTGCATCAAACCCAGGGATCAGAATTGAATACAAGAGCAGGGGTGTTATGCTTGAACTATATAAAACATTGGTTCGGCCACAGCTGGAGTACTGCGTGCAGTTCTGGTCACTACATTATAGGAAAGATGTGATTGCACTGGAGAGGGTGCAGAGGGGTTTTACGAGGATGTTGCCTGGACTGGAGAATTTTTTCGATGAGGAAAGATTAGATAGGCTGGGTTTGTTTTGCTTGGAACAGAGGAGGCTGAGGGAAGACTTGATTGAGGTGTATAAAATAATGAGGCGTCGAGATATAGTGGATAGTAAGGAGCTGTTTCCCTTAGCAGAAGGCCAACAACAAAGGGGGCATAGATTTAAAGTAATTGAGGGGACGTATAGAGGGGATTTGAGGGTCCCAGCACAAAGGAAAAATGGGGTGATAACTGTTGTGTTCCTAACACAGATGAGACCACACACAGGGAGGTTAAAGTAACAGTGACCTCAGTCTTTATTAAAACACTCCAGAGTGAGGAACAGGCCTTAGGGGCCGGCTTATATACAGTGCTCCCAAGGGATGCTGGGATCCCTTGGGACTTCAGAGGATGAGCTCCCTGGTGGCGGAACATGGGAGTGCATGCTTTACAGATACACAACATCACTCCCCCCCGTAAAGTCAAAGTGAAAACTATTTACAAGGTGAGGTGGTCGGGAGCCTTTCTTTCCCTGGTGGACCGCCTCGGTACAAATGTCTGTTCTGGTGTGTTGGCTGTGCCCTCGCTGGGCTGGCGTGTTGTTGGCCCTGCAGGGCTGCTAGGTGAGCCCGGCCTTGCTGGGCTGTTGGGCGTGATGGGTTCGATTTCCTGGTCCGGGGTGGTGTCGTTGATCCTTTGGGTGTGTGTTGTGGGCTCAAAAAAGGTGGTGTCTGCTGTGGGTTGTTCAGGGCAGTCTGTGAACCGCAGCCTCGTTTGGTCCAGGTGCTTTCTGCAAATTTGTCCATTGTCTAGTTTGACTACAAACACCCTATTCCCTTCTTTAGCTATCACCGTGCCCGCGATCCACTTGGGACCATGTCCATAGTTTAGCACATACACAGGGTCATTCAGATCAATTTCCCGTGACACAGTGGCGTGACCATCGTTTACATTTTGTTGCTGCCGCCTGCTCTCTACCTGATCATGCAGGTTGGGGTGGACCAATGAGAGTCTGGTTTTAAGTGTCCTTTTCATGAGTAGCTCAGCTGGGGACACCCCTGTGTGCGAATGGGGTCTCGTGCGGTAGCTGAGCAGTACTCGGGACAGGCAGGTTTGGAGTGAGCCTTCTGTGACTTGTTTAAGGCTCTGTTTGATGGTTTGTACTGCCCGCTCTGCCTGCCCATTGGAGGCTGGTTTAAACGGGCCGAGGTGACATGTTTGATCCCATTGCAGGTCATGAATTCTTTAAATTCGGCACTGGTGAAACATGGCCCGTTGTCACTGACCAGTATGTCAGGCAGGCCGTGGGTGACAAACATGGCCCTCAGGCTTTCAATGGTGGCGGTGGCAGTGCTTCCCGACATTATTTCACATTCAATCCATTTTGAAAAGGCATCCACCACCACCAGGTACATTTTACCGAGAAACGGGCCCGCATAGTCGACATGGATCCTCGACCATGGTCTGGAGGGCCAGGACCACAAACTTAGTGGTGCCTCTCTGGGCGCGTTGCTCAACTGAGCACACACGCTGCATTGCCGTACACAGGACTCTAAATCAGAGTCGATACCGGGCCACCACACGTGGGATCTGGCTATCGCTTTCATTATTACTATACCCGGATGTGTGCTGTGGAGATCCGAGATGAACGTCTCCCTGCCCTTTTTGGGTAGCACTATGCGGTTACCCCACAACAGGCAGTCTGCCTGAATGGACAGCTCGTCCTTTCGCCACTGGAACGGCTTGATTAGCTCTTGCATTTCAACGCAAGTTCCCATGTAGTACACAGTTTTTTACTAGGGACAGCAGAGGATCTTGGCTGGTCCAAGTCCCAATCTGGCGAGCCGTGACAGGTGATTTATCATTTTCAAACGCTTCCATGACCATCAACAAGTTTGCAGGCTGCGCCATTTCCACCCCCGTGGTGGGCAATGGTAGCCGACTGAGAGCATCCGCACAGTTCTCGGTGCCTGGCCTGTGGCGGATGGTATAGTTATACGCTGATAGCGCAAGTGCCCACCTTTGTATGCAGGCTGAGGCATTAGTATTTATCCCCTTGTTTTCAGTGAACAGGGATATGAGAGGCTTGTGATCGGTTTCCAGCTCAAATTTGAGGCCAAACAGGTACTGATGCATTTTCTTTACCCTGAACACACACGCTAATGCCTCTTTCTCAATCCTGCTGTAGGCTCTCTCGGCCTTAGACAACCTCCTGGAGGCATAGGCGACAGGTTGCAACTTCCCCGCAACGTTAGCTTGTTGTAATACACACCCGACTCCGTACGACGACGCATCACATGCTAGCACGAGTCTTTTACACGGGTTATACAATACAAGCAGCTTGTTGGAGCATAAAAATGTTTCTGGCTTTCTCAAAAGCAATTGCTTGTTTTTTTTCCCCATACCCAGTTCTCACCTTTACGCAATAACACATGTAGGGGCTCTAAGAGGGAGCTTAACCCCAGTAGGAAGTTACCAAAATAGTTGAGGAGTGCCAGGAACGACCGCAGCTCCGTGACGTTCTGTGGCCTGGGCACGTTCCTGATAGCCTCTGTCTTGGCCTCTGTGGACTGAATGCCGTCCGCCGCGATCTTTCTCCCTAAAAAATCCACTTCTGTTGCCATGAAGACGCATTTCGACCTCTTCAGCCGCAGCCCTACGCGATCCAGTCGCTGGAGGACCTCCTCCAGGTTTTGTAGGTGATCGACGGTGTCCCGACCCGTGACCAATATGTCGTCCTGAAAAACCACCGTGTGTGGTACCGACTTGAGTAGGCTCTTCATGTTTCTCTGGAAGATCGCTGCAGCCGACTGAATTCCAAACGGGCATCTGTTGTAGATGAACAGTCCCTTGTGCATGTTGATGCAGGTGAGGTCCTTCGAAGACTCCTCCAGCTCCTGCGTCATGTAGGCCGAAGTCAGGTCGAGCTTGGTGAACGTCTTGCCTCCTGCCAGGGTGGCAAATAGGTCGTCTGCCTTAGGTAGCGGGTATTGGTCCTGCAGCGAGAAATGATTAATAGTTACTTTATAATGGCCACAAATCCTGACCGTGCCATCACTTTTGAGTACTGGAACAATCGGCTGGCTCACTCGCTGAATTCCACTGGGGAGATGATGCACTCGTGTTGCAGCCTGTCCAGCTCGATTTCCACTCTCTCCCTCATCATGTGAGGTACCGCTCGCACGTTGTGGTGAATGGGTCGTGCCTCTGGGACCAAGTGGATCCGCACCTTCGCCCCGGAAAAGTTTCCAATGCCTGGCTCAAAAAGGGAAGGAAATTTGTTAAGAACCTGGGTACATGAGGCCTCATCGACATGTGATAGCGCTCGGATGTCATCCCATTTCCAGCGGATTTTGCCCAGCCAGCTCCTTCCAAGCAGTGTGGAGCCATCGCCCGGGACAATCCAGAGTGGCAGTTCATGCACTGTGCCCTCGTAGGTGACCATGGCGCTGACCAGGACAGTGATAAGCTCTTTGGTGTATGTTCACAGTTTCATGTGGATGGGGCTCAGGGCTGGTCTGAGTGTTTTGTTGCACCACAGTCTCTCAAACATCTTTTTACTCATGATGGATTGGCTAGCGCCAGTGTCCAGTTCCATGGCTATGGGTAAGCCATTCAATTTTATGTTTAGCATTATAGGTGGACATTTCATCGAAAATGTGTGCACTCCGTGTACTTCAGCATCTGCCTCCTCTCTCTGAGGCTCGAAATTGCTTTGGTCCACCATGGGCCGATCTTCCTCTGCCACGTGGTGGTTAGCAGGTTTTGCAGAGCTTGCAGCTTGTCTGCAAGCTCGTTGGAGGTGCCCCATTGTTCCACAGCTCTTGCAAACATACCCTTTGAAGCGGCATGAATAGGCTGAATTGAAGCCTCCACAATGCCAACAAGGTGTGAATTGCCTTGCATTCATCCTTTGTTGCGGACTCAGTCATCTGGGTCACCTGAGGCCTGCTGGCAGTTGCAGACGCGTGGTTTCTGCCCTGTACATTTCTGCTCGCAAACACAGTTACAGTTAATTTATGAACATTGCTAGCACTTGTGTGCGGAGAGATTTGTTTGATATTATCACTGGTGGACATAAACGCCTGTGCTATCGCAATGGCCTTACTGAGGGTTGGTGTCTCTACAGTCAAAAGTTTTCGTAGGATGGTCTCATGGCCAATGCCCAGTGAAACAAGTCTCTGAGCATTTGCTCCAGGTAGCCATCAAACTCACATTGTCCTGCAAGTCGCCTTAGCTCGGCGACGTAGCTCGCCACTTCCTGACCTTCAGATCGCTGGCACGTGTAGAACCGATACCTCGCCATCAGCACGCTCTCCCTCGGGTTAAAATGCTCCTGAACCAGTGTTCACAGCTCCTCATATGACCTATCTATGGGTTTCACCAGAGCCAGAAGTTTCTTCATGAGGCTGTAGGTCGGTGCCCCGCAAACTGTGAGGAGGACCGCTCTCCTTTTTGCAGCGCTTCCTTCTCCGTCCAGCTCGTTGGCTACAAAGTACTGGTCTAACCGTTTGACATAGTCTTCCCAGTCCTCACCCTCCGAGAACTTCTCCAGGATGCCCACAGTTTGTTGTATCTTTGCGTTGGATTCGTGTACTCGTCGCCAGTTGTTGTGTTCCTAACACAGATGAGACTGCACACAGGGAGGTTAAAGTAACAGTGACCTCAGTCTTTATTAAGACACTCCAGAGTGAGTAACAAGCCTTGGGGCCGGCTTATATACAGTGCTCCCAAGGGATGCTGGGATCCCTTGGGACTTCAGGGGATGCGCTCCCTGGTGGCGGAACATGGGAGTGCATGCTTTACAGATACACAGCAATAACTTGGACTGAAAACAAGTGAATGGGGGGGGGCGGGAAGAAATTGTAGTGCCAATACTAGTTCATAAACGAACGAGAGGGAAGAGGGTAGAGTAACAGTCAGAAATTGTGCTTTAGACACACAAAGGGTGGTTGAAGTTTAGAACGCTCTTCCGCAATCGGCAGTTGATGCTGGGTCAATTGTTAATTTTAAATCAGGGTTTGATAGATTTTTGTTAACCAAAGATATTAAGGGATATGGATCAATGGCGACTAAATAGACTTAGGTCATAGAACAATCTTGATCTCATTGAATAGCGAAACTAGTTCGAGGGGCTAAATATTTCTATGTTTCTAACCCGTGCTGTACCTGCCCTGGGAGTGTTTGATGGGACAGTGTAGAGGGAGCTTTACTCTGTATCTAACCCCCTGTACCTGCCCTGGGAGTGTTTGATGGGACAGAGTAGAGGGAGCTTTACTCTGTATCTAACCCTTGCTGTACCTGTCCTGGGAGTGTTTGATGGGACAGTGTAGAGGGAGCTTTACTCTGTATCTAACCCAGTGCTGTACCTGCCCTGGGAGTGTTTGAAGGGACAGTGTAGAAGGAGCTTTACTCAGTATCCAAACTGCCCTGTACCTGCCCTGGGAGTGTTTGATGGGACAAACAGCAAGATCCCACAAACTGTAAATAGGTTAAATGATCAGTTAATTTTGTTTTGTTGATTATAATTGAGGGATAATTATTGGACCAGATACCAGGGAGATCTCCCCTGCTCTTCTTCGAATAGTGCCATGGGATCTTTTATATCTACCTGAGAGAGCAGGTGGGGTCTCAGTTTAACATCTCATCTGAAAGGCGGCACCTCCGACAGTGCAGCACTCCCTCAGTACTGCCCCTCCGACAGTGCAGCACTCCCTCAGTATTGCCCCTCCGACAGTGCGGTGCTCCCTCAGTACTGCCCCTCCGACAGTGCAGCGCTCCCTCAGTACTGCCCCTCCGACAGTGCAGCGCTCCCTCAATACTGCCCCTCCGACAGTGCGGCACTCCCTCAGTACTGCCCCTCCGACAGTGCCGCACTCCCTCAGTACTGCCCCTCCGACAGTGCGGCACTCCCTCAGTACTGCACTGAGGGTATCAATGTGCTTAAGTCCTGGGGTTGGGCTTGTACCCTGAACCTTCTGACTCGGAACTAGGAGTTAAACTGAGCCAAACTGATACTTCCGTAGTTATTCCCAGAATAAATGTGTGTTTGTGGGTTTTGATATTTGGTCCATTCCCTCCCCTAATGAGTTACCGATGTGAAAATAATTTGATGTAATAATGCATTCATTAAGTTGGAGAGTTGTGGGCTGAAACCAAACTCTGTGAAATCAGTAATTAACACTTTCCCCGTGTTGATATAAACTTTCTTTGTCTGCTATCTGTTTTAAATAGGTCAATGTCTTCATTTCTACAGACACCAATGGAACATGATTTCAGTCTGGGCCACATTTATTACTAAGTTTGCAATACAAGATTTCATAGAATGATAGAATCTTACAGCACAGGAGGAGGCCATTCGGCCCATCGTTACTGTGCCGGCTCTGTGGTAGAGCGATCCCTTTCGTCCAACTCTTTCCCCAAAACTCTGCATAATTTCTCCCCGTCAAGTAAATATCCAATTCTCTGTGGAAAGTTACTGTTGAATCTGCTTTCCATTGAAGATCTGTTTTAATCTAATCTGATCTCAAAGTGTTTCAGTAAGGTGTTATTTATAAGGCCGCACGATCACACTTCAGGATACACCAGCCTGAGACACTTGCTCTGAGGTTTGAGATACTGGGACTATCTGCTGAAACAGAGAAGGCCAAGGGGAGATTCAGTAGAGGTTTTTGATGTTATCGAGGGGTTTTTCATTGGGTGAACAGGGAAACAAGTTCATGGTCTACAGGGCTATAGTAATACCCGCCCTCCTGTACAGCTCAGAGACATGGACCATGTACAGTAGACACCTCAAGTCGCTGGAGAAATACCACCAACGATGTCTCCGCAAGATCCTGCAAATCCCCTGGGAGGACAGACGCATCAACGTTAGCATCCTTGACCAGGCCAACATCCCCAGCATCGAAGCACTGACCACACTCGATCAGCTCCGCAAACGAGCCAAAGGTGGGCAGGGGAAATGTTACAAAGGACACCCTCAAAGCCTCCCTGATAAAGTGCGACATCCCCACTGACACCTGGGAGTCCCTGGCCATAGACTGCCCTAAGTGGAGGAAGTGCATCCGGGAGGGCGCTGAGCACCTCGAGTCTCATCGCCGAGAGCATGCAGAAACCAAGCGCAGGCAGCGGAAGGAGCGTGTGGCAAACCTGTCCCACCCACCCTTTCCTTCAACCACTGTCTGTCCCACCTGTGACAGGGACTGTGGTTCTCGTATTGGACTGTTCAGCCACCTAAGGACTCACTTAGAGCGGAAGCAAGTCTTCCTCGATTCCGAGGGACTGCCTCTGATGATGATTTCTCCTGGTTAGCGGGGGGGTCAGTGACGAGGGTATTAAGAACATAAGAATTAGGAGCAGGAGTAGGCCCTATGGCCATTCGAGCCTGCTCCGCCATTCAATGAGATCATGGCTGATCATCGACCTCAACTCCACTTTCCCACTCGACCCATGTCCCTGAATTCCCCGAGAGTCCAAAAATCTATCGATCTCAGCCTTGGATATATTCAGAGACTCAGCATCCACAGCTCGCTGAGTAAAGAAATTCCTCCTCATCTCTGTCTTAAATGGCCGACCCCTGAGACTGTGGCCCCTGAATGTAAAATGGTGGCTGAGAGCGTGAGGAGAGAGGTTAGGACTATTCTCTTCACACGGAGGGCTGTTGAAGCATGGAGTGCTTTGCCGCAGAGAGTGGTGAGGCAGTGACCATTGCATCTTGCAAGAGCAAAGTTGGATAAATATCTCAAGCAGAGAAAGATGCAGGATTATGGAGGGAGAGCGTGGGGCAGTGGGATTAGTTTAGTTAATGGCCCCAAACTGCCAGGAGGAGAAGGTAATTGATCCGACAGAAGATGTATTGCCTGGGAGAGATGTTCCGACGGAGATCAGTGCTGTGCTCAGTTCTGGGCCCCACTGGACAAGGTGCAAAAATGATTTACAAGGATGATACCAGAACTGAGAGCTTATAATTATCAGAAAAGATTGAATAGGCGGGAAGTCTTTTGTCCAGAAATGAGAATGCTGAGAGGGTGACCTGATAAAGGTTTTTAGAATTATGATAGGTTAGACCTAGAGAAAATTTTCCACTTGTGGAATATTCCACCAGACTAGACATCATAAATATAAACGCGTCACTAATAAATACAGTAAGGAATTCAGGAGAAACCTCTTTGCCCAGAGAGTGGTTAGAATGTGGAACTTGCTGCCACAGGGAGTGGCTTATAATTTACCTATCACCTGTACCGTTATGTTCGGAATAATTCCACAAGACTGTATGCTGTAAGCTCAAACTGATGTAACCTTAGTCTCTTTAATCAAACTCCAGCGTGCCCAATCAGCATGGCAGACAGTCTTTTATACTTGCTTGCACGAGGTGTGCAGGTGACCCTTGGGTCTCCAACAAGTGCGCCCTCTGGTGTCAAGTCTTACACTCTTATAAAGTTTATATACATAACATGTACCTTCAAATAAGCTAGCAGAATATACATTTTAATACAAAGATGCATTTAAGGGACAGAAAGGTTTACATTTATATAGCGCCTTTCATGACCATCGGACGTCTCAAAGCACTTTACAGCCAATGAAGTACTTTTGGAGTGTAGTCACTGTTGTAATATGGCAGCCAATTTGTGCACAGCAAGCTCCCACAAACAGCAATGTGATAATGACCAGATAATCTGTTTTTGTTATGTTGATTGAGGGATAAATATTGGGTCCAGGACACTGGGGATAACTCCCCTGCTCTTCTTCGAAATAGTTCCGTGGCATTTTTTACGTTCACCTGAGAGAGCAGACGGGGCCTCGGTTTAAAGTCTCATCTGAAAGACAGCACCTCCGACAGTGCAGCACTCCCTCAGTACTGCCCCTCCGACAGTGCAGCACTCCCTCAGTACTGCCCCTCCGACAGTGCGGCACTCCCTCAGTACTGCCCCTCCGACAGTGCGGCACTCCCTCAGCACTGCCCCTCCGACAGTGCGGCACTCCCTCAGCACTGCCCCTCCGACAGTGCAGCACTCCCTCAGTACTGCCCCTCCGACAGTGCAGCACTCCCTCAGCACTGCCCCTCCGACAGTGCAGCACTCCCTCAGTACTGCCCCTCCGACAGTGCGGCGCTCCCTCAGTACTGCCCCTCCGACAGTGCAGCACTCCCTCAGTACTGCCCCTCCGACAGTGCAGCACTCCCTCAGTACTGCCCCTCCGACAGTGCAGCACTCCCTCAGCACTGCCCCTCCGACAGTGCAGCACTCCCTCAGTACTGCCCCTCCGACAGTGCAGCACTCCCTCAGTACTGCCCCTCCGACAGTGCAGCACTCCCTCAGCACTGCCCCTCCGACAGTGCAGCACTCCCTCAGTACTGCCCCTCTGACAGTGCGGCGCTCCCTCAGTACTGCCCCTCCGACAGTGCAGCGCTCCCTCAGTACTGCCCCTCCGACAGTGCAGCACTCCCTCAGCACTGCCCCTCCGACAGTGCAGCACTCCCTCAGTACTGCCTCTCCGACAGTGCGGCGCTCCCTCAGTACTGCCCCTCCGACAGTGCAGCACTCCCTCAGTACTGCCCCTCCGACAGTGCAGCACTCCCTCAGCACTGCACTGTAAGCCTAGATTTTTTTTTAATGGTTTGAACCCACAACCTTCTGACTCAGGCGAGTGTGCTGCCCGCTTTAAAAAAAATATTAATATTTATTGAACATTAAGAACATTTACAACATGGTGATCATTCCATTGTATCATACAAATCCATTCCGCCTCTCTGCACAGCCGTTCCTCCAACACATTAACATCAAAACCTGAAGTTTAATTTGTTTCCTGAAACATATAATAATCTATTGTACTTTACAAATTGATCATAAAATCCTATCATTAAATTCTTTTCTGAATAAAACATCCACAGAGCCTTATAATGATCTTTTAATTTATATTTAAAATACTCCTTTAGGTTTATTCTCTTCTCCTTAAAAAACAGAGCATTTCTTCTTTGCATAATCGCAAATCTCGCCAAACTGAACATTAATTTAATTGCCGCTCCGCTAGACTCGGGCAGACTCTCCTGCAATCACCATCCCAAAACTGAGTCCCACGGGATTCCCATTCTTGCTGTGCGGTCCTCATCCAGCAAGAAAACCTCAAAAACTTTTTAAAAAGGAGGCAGACAAAAAAGTAGGAGACTACAAACTGGTTAGCCTAACATCTGTTGTTGGGAAAATGCTGGAGTCCATTGTTAAGGAAGCAGTAGCAGGACATTTGGAAAGACGTGATTCAATCAAGCAGAGTCAGCATGGTTTTATGAAAGGGAAATCGTGTTTGACAAATTTGCTGGAGTTCTTTGAGGATGTAACGAGCAGGGTGGATAAGGGGGAACCAGTGGATGTGGTGTATTTGGATTTCCAAAAGGTATTCGATAAGGTGCTACATAAGAGGTTCATGGCAGTGCGGGCAGGTACAGCAGGGGCGGTGAGGTCGGGGCGAAGGAGCGGCGAAAGATTGTAGAGGGATGTGATCGGGTGCCAGTAGAGGTGAAGGTTCGGGGCCCAGAAGAGCCGAGGGCCAAGGGGCAGCACGGACCAGCCCACACTGTGCGATATGTACGTGCACTGGGTCCGTGCAGCAGAGCAGGTCTCCAGTCGTCCTGGTTAACCCTTGCCACTGGACCAAGACCTCGCTCTGTCAAGCCCCGTGTGGTGGCTGGTGTGCAACGGCCACCCCACGTTAAAAAAATCCATGCACAGGCATCTTCCACCCTTCAGGATGTAGTTCGGGATCCGGAATATTAGGTCCTTCATTGAAACACCTGTGAACTTTTTGACGTGGAAGCAAGTCATCCTCGATTCGAGGGACTGCCTCTGATGACATGATGTTACTGCACAAGATAAAAGCTCACGGGGTTGGGGGTAATATATTAGCATGGATAGAGGATTGGCTAACTAACAGAAAACAGAGTCGGGATAAATGAGTCATTTTCCAGTTTGCAAATAGTAACTAGTGGTGTGTCACAGGGATCGGTGCTGGGTCCTCAACTATTTACAATCTATATTAATGACTTGGATGAAGGGACCGAGTGTAATGTAGCCAAGTTTGCTGATGATACAAAGATGGGTGGGAAAGCAAATTGGAGGAGGACACAAAAAATCTGCAAAGGGATATAGACAGGCTAAGTGAGTGGGCAAACATTTGGCAGTTGGAGTATAATGTGGGAAATTGTGAGGTTATCCATGTTATATATGTAAATCTGTATATACCTTAGCCACCTGAGGGCTCATCCCCTGGAGTCCCAAGGGATCCCACAATCCCTTGGGAGCACAGGTAAAGAGGCCTCACAGGTTGGAGAGGCACTCTGGAGACCTGCATTAAAAGACTAAGATCACATTTACTTTGAGCTCACAGTATCCAGTCAGACTCTTTATTCATACATAACAACCGGCGATGAGATACAGATGACGAATCCAACGATGCAGAGAACAGTGGGCATCCTGGAGAAATTTTCGGAGGGAGATGATTGGGAAACCTTCGTGGAGCGACTTGACCAATACTTCGTGGCCAACGAGCTGGAAGGAGAAGCGAACGCTGCCAAACAAAGAGCGAATCTCCTCACCGTCTGCGGGACACCAATGGGCCTCATGAAAAATCTGCTTGCTCCAGAGAAATCGTACGACGGTTTGTGCACACTGGTCCGGGAGCATCTGAACCCGAGGAAAGCGTTCTGATGGTGAGGTACCGGTTCTACACCTACAAAAAGTCTGAAGGCCAGGAAGTGGTGACTTATGTTGCCGAGCTAAGACGCCTTGCGAATTTGAAGGACATTTGGAGCACATGCTCAGAGACTTTTTCATACTTGGCATTGGCCACGAAACCATACTTGGCAAACTTTTGACTGTAGAGACCCCAACATTGAGTAAGGCCTTAGCGATAGCCCAGGCGTTCATTGCCACCAGTGACAATACCAAGAAAATCTCTGAGCACACGAGTGCTGCTACAGGTACTGTGAACAAAGTGATGTTGTTTTCGAATCGCAATGTACAAGGCAGGTCACACATACCTGCAGCTGCACGCCCACAGATGTCTCAGAGTCCACCATCAAGGGTGATGAATGCAAGGCCATTAACACCTTGTTGGCGCTGTGAGGGTGATCATCGTTTCCATTCATGCCGATTCAAAGGGTACGTTTGCAAGGGCTGTGGAACAATGGGACACCTCCAACGTATGTGCAGGCAAGCTGCAAATCCTGTTAATCCTGTAAACCACCTCGTTGCAGAGGAGGACAGATCCACAGTGGATCACGACGAGCCAGAGCCTCAGACCGAGAAGGCTGGGGTATATGGGGTGCACACATTTACCACAAGGTGTCCCCCGATAATGCTGAAGATTGAATTAAATGGACTCCTGGTGTCCATGGAGCTGGACACATGGAGACTTTTGATAAATTGTGGTGCAGCAAGGCCTCAAGGCCAGTCTTGACTCCCATTCACACGAAACTGAGAACTTACACAAAGGAACTGATTCCTGTAATCGGCAGTGCTACTGTAAAGATCTCCTACGATGGAGCAGTGCACAAGCTACCACTCTGGGTGGTACCGGGCGATGGTCCCACGCTGCTCGGCAGGAGCTGGCTGGGAAAGATACGCTGGAACTGGGACGACGTCTGGATGCTCTCATCTGCTGACGACACTTCGTGTGCCCAGGTCTTAAACAAGTTCTTTTCGCTGTTCAAACCAGGCATTGGGAAGTTTCAAGGAGCAAAAGTGCAGATCCACCTAATTCCAGGGGTGTGACCCATCCATCACAAGGCGAGAGCAGTACCGTACATGATGAGAGAAAGGGTAGAGATCGAGCTAGACCGGCTGCAACGAGAGGGCATCATTTCGCCGATCGAATTCAACGAGTGGGCCAGTTCGAATGTTCCAGTCCTCAAGGGAGACGGCACCGTCAGAATCTGTGGTGATTACAAAGTAACTATCAATCGTTTGTCTCTGCAGGATCAATACCCACTCCCAAAGGCTGATGACCTTTTTGCGACGCTGGCAGGAGGAAAGACGTTCACAAAGCTGGACTTGGCCTTGGCCTACATGACGCAGGAGCTGGAGGAATCATCGAAGGGCCTCACCTGCATCAACATACACAAAGGTCTCTTCATTTACAACAGATGCCCGTTTGGGATTCAATCAACCACGGCGATATTCCAGAGAAACATGGAAAGCTTACTAAAGTTGGTCCCGCTCACGGTGGTCTTCCAGGGTGACATCTTGGTCGCAGGTCGGAACACAGTCGAGCATCTGCAGAACCTGGAGGAGGTTCTTAGTCGACTCAACCGCATGGGGCTCGGGTTAAAACGCTCGAAGTGCATTTTCCTGGCACCTGAAGTGAAGCTCCTTGGGAGAAGAATCGCGACGGACGGCATCAGGCGAACCGATTCGAAGACAGAGGCAATCAAGAACGCATCGAGGCCACAGAACGTGATGTAGCTGCGGTCGTTTCTAGGACTTTTGAACTACTGTGGTAACTTCTTACCAGGTCTCAGCACACTGTTAGAACCACTGCACGCCTTACTGCGTAAAGGGGATGAATGGGTATGGGGCAAAAGCCAAGAAAATGACCTTGTAAAAGCTAGAAACTTGTTATGCTCAAACAAATTTCTTGTGTTGTATGATCCATGTAAGCGTTTGGTACTAGCATGTGATGTGTCATTGTACAGCATCAGGTGTGTATTGCAACAAGCTAATGAATTTGAGAAATTGCAACCGGTTGCTTATGCATCCAGGAGTCTGTCTAAGGCCGAGAGGGCCTACAGCATGATTGAAAAAGAAGCGGGACATCTGGATAGGAATAGTGCAATCAAGCAGACGCAGCATGGATTCATGAAGGGGAAATCATGTTTAACTAATTTACTGGAATTCTTTGAGGATATAACGAGCATGGTGGATAGAGGTGTACCGATGGATGTGGTGTATTTAGATTTCCAAAAGGCATTCGATAAGGTGCCACATAAAAGGTTACTGCAGAAGATAAAGGTACGCGGGGTCAGAGGAAATGTATTAGCATGGATAGAGAATTGGCTGGCGAACAGAAAGCAGAGAGTCGGGATAAATGGGTCCTTTTCGGGTTGGAAATCGGTGGTTAGTGGTGTGCCACAGGGATCGGTGCTGGGACCACAACTGTTTACAATATACATAGATGACCTGGAAGAGGGGACAGAGTGTAATGTAACAAAATTTGCAGATGACACAAAGATTAGTGGGAAAGCGGGTTGTGTAGAGGACACAGAGAGGCCGCAAAGAGATTTAGATGGGTTAAGCGAATGGGCGAAGGTTTGGCAGATGGAATACAATGTCGGAAAGTGTGAGGTCATCCACCTTGGGAAAAAAAACAGTAAAAGGGAATATTATTTGAATGGGGAGAAATTACAACATGCTGCGGTGCAGAGGGACCTGGGGGTCCTTGTGCATGAATCCCAAAAAGTTAGTTTGCAGGTGCAGCAGGTAATCAGGAAGGAATGGAATGTTGGCCTTCATTGCGAGAGGGATGGAGTACAAAAGCAGAGAGGTCCTGCTGCAACTGTATAGGGTATTGGTGAGGCCGCACCTGGAGTACTGCGTGCAGTTTTGGTCACCTTACTTAAGGAAGGATATACTAGCTTTGGAGGGGGTACAGAGACGATTCACTCGGCTGATTCTGGAGATGAGGGGGTTACCTTATGATGATAGATTGAGTAGACTGGGTCTTTACTCGTTGGAGTTCAGAAGGATGAGGGGTGATCTTATAGAAACATTTAAAATAATGAAAGGGATAGACAAGATAGAGGCAGAGAGGTTGTTTCCACTGGTCGGGGAGACTAGAACTAGGGGGCACAGCCTCAAAATACGGGGGAGCCAATTTAAAACCGAGTTGAGAAGGAATTTCTTCTCCCAGAGGGTTGTGAATCTGTGGAATTCTCTGCCCAGGGAAGCAGTTGAGGCTAGCTCATTGAATGTATTCAAGTCACAGATAGATAGATTTTTAACCAATAAGGGAATTAAGGGTTATGGGGAGCAGGCGGGTAAGTGGAGCTGAGTCCACGGCCAGATCAGCCATGATTTTGTTGAATGGCGGAGCAGGCTCGAGGGGCTAGATAGCCTACTCCTGTTCCTAATTCTTATGTTCTATGTTCTTATGTTCCCTCACCGCAGTTCTCGTGTGCTACCTGGATAATATCCCGAGCTCGCATCTCCTTATCCTGGCAGTGAACCACCACGGTGATTTCTTTTCCAAACCTCCTGGGGTCCCGGCCCAAACATTTGGACCTTTTATTCTCCCTTCTCAAGACATTCTCTCCCCTGGTTAAATTCACACTGGGAGCATTGTCCTCAGCGGGGCCTGGCACTCCAGGCCCCTCAGCAGCATCGGGCTGATGTTTATGGGCCAAAAAGGCCCAAAACCTGAAACAAAACAACCCAAAAACCCACCCTCAACTTTTTACAAACTCACTCCAACTCCTGGAGTGATCAGCAGCACCTGCTCACTCCTAGCCCCTCCCATCGAGAGAGTGCTCACTCCTAGCCCCTCCCACCGAGAGAGTGCTCACTCATAGTCCCTCCCACCGAGAGAGTGCTCACTCCTAGTCCCTCCCACCGAGAGTGTGCTCACTCCTAGTCCCTCCCACCGAGAGAGTGTTCACTCCTAGTCCCTCCCACCGAGAGAGTGCTCACTCCTAGTCACTCCCACCGAGAGTGTGCTCACTCCTAGTCCCTCCCACCGAGAGAGTGCTCACTCCTAGCCCCTCCCACCGAGAGAGTGCTCACTCCTAGTCCCTCCCACCGAGAGAGTGCTCACTCCTAGTCCCTCCCACCGAGAGTGTGCTCACTCCTAGCCCCTCCTACCGAGAGTGCTCACCCCTAGTCCCTCCCACCGAGAGAGTGCTCACTCCTAGCCCCTCCCACCGAGAGAGTGCTCACTCCTAGCCCCTCCCACCGAGAGAGTGCTCACTCCTGGCCCCTCCCACCGAGAGAGTGCTCACTCCTAGCCCCTCCCACCGAGAGAGTGCTCACTCCTAGTCCCTCCCACCGAGAGAGTGCTCACTCCTAGTCCCTCCCATCGAGAGAATGCTCACTCCTAGCCCCTCCCACCGAGAGAGTGCTCACTCCTAGTCCCTCCCACCGAGAGAGTGCTCACTCCTAGCCCCTCCCACAGAGAGAGTGCTCACTCCTAGTCCCTCCCACCGAGAGAGTGCTCACTCCTAGCCCCTCCCACCGAGAGAGTGCTCACTCCTAGTCCCTCCCACCGAGAGAGTGCTCACTCCTAGTCCCTCCCACCGAGAGAGTGCTCACTCCTGGCCCCTCCCACTGAGAGAGTGCTCACTCCTAGTCCCTCCCACCGAGAGAGTGCTCACTCCTAGCCCCTCCCACCGAGAGAGTGCTCACTCCTAGCCCCTCCCACCGAGAGAGTGCTCACTCCTAGTCCCTCCCATCGAGAGAGTGCTCACTCCTAGTCCCTCCCACCGAGAGAGTGCTCACTCCTAGCCCCTCCCACCGAGAGAGTGCTCACTCCTAGCCCCTCCCACTGAGAGAGTGCTCACTCCTAGCCCCTCCCACTGAGAGAGTGCTCACTCCTAGCCCCTCCCACCGAGAGAGTGCTCACTCCTAGCCCCTCCCACCAAGAGAGTGCTCACTACTAGCCCCTCCCACCGAGAGAGTGCTCACTCCTAGCCCCTCCCACCGAGAGAGTGCTCACTCCTAGCCCCTCCCACCGAGAGAGTGCTCACTCCTAGCCCCTCCCACCGAAAGAGTGCTCACTCCGAGTCCCTCCCACCGAGAGAGTGCTCACTCCTAGCCCCTCCCACCGAGAGAGTGCTCACTCCTAGTCCCTCCCACCGAGAGAGTGCTTACTCCTAGCCCCACCCACCGAGAGAGTGCTCACTCCTAGCCCCTCCCACCGAGAGAGTGCTCACTCCTGGCCCCTCCCACCGAGAGAGTGCTCACTCCTAGCCCCTCCCACCGAGAGAGTGCTCACTCCTCGCCCCTCCCACCGAGAGAGTGCTCACTCCTAGCCCCTCCCACCGAGAGAGTGCTCACTCCTAGCCCCTCCCACCGAGAGAGTGCTCATTCCTAGCCCCTCCCACCAAGAAAGTGCTCACTCCTAGCCCCTCCCACCAAGAAAGTGCTCACTCCTAGCCCCTCTCACCGAGAGAGTGCTCACTCCTAGTCCCTCCCACCGAGAGAGTGCTCACTCCTGGCCCCTCCCACTGAGAGAGTGCTCACTCCTAGTCCCTCCCACCGAGAGAGTGCTCACTCCTAGCCCCTCCCACCGAGAGAGTGCTCATTCCTAGCCCCTCCCACCAAGAAAGTGCTCACTCCTAGCCCCTCCCACCAAGAAAGTGCTCACTCCTAGCCCCTCCCACCGAGAGAGTGCTCACTCCTAGTCCCTCCCACCGAGAGAGTGCTCACTCCTAGTCCCTCCCACCGAGAGAGTGCTCACTCCTAGCCCCTCCCACCGAGGGAGTGCTCACTCCTAGCCCCTCCCACCGAAAGAGTGCTCATTCCTAGCCCCTCCCACCAAGAAAGTGCTCACTCCTAGCCCCTCCCACCAAGAATGTTCACTCCTGGCCCCTCCCACCGAGAGAGTGCTACCCACTGAGCCACGGCTAGATAAGTTCATGAGGGAGGAAGCAATAGCAGGATCGGCTGACAGGGTGAGATGAAGGAGGGTTGGGAGGAACTTTGTGTGGAGCATAACCTCCGGCACGGACCAGGTGGGCCGAATGGCCAGTTTCTGTGCTGTACACTCTATGGGATAACACTTTGGGAGCTGAAGACACGTCCCTGTTGGGTCCTCACCAAGCGGGCTCGGGTCTGCTTGTTGCCATTGCGGAATTCTGAGCCTCCGTTGAGGTGGGTATCACTGATGTTCTTGCCCTGACCCTGCAAATGACCCTGTCCCCACAATTTCGGAGGGGGGGCGCGGGGGTCGGTATCCTCCTCAGTCACCCTACTGAGACGCTCCAGCTTTGCCAATGTCGCGGACAGAGTGGACACATCGGAATTCAGGTCCCCTTATCTTCCCACATTGCCATGCTCACAGACACCGTGTGCATTCCCACCATTCTGTGCGCGCATTCTTGAGGTCCTTAAAAAGCAAAAAACCCAAACACCTTTACTGCAGAATCCGGCCTGGATTTAGGTGTCTGGGACCTTAGGGTCAGAGTTCAGGGAAGACCCCTTCCCTCCACTCACCCTAATCCACCCACATGACCCTGAACCCTCCAAACCCTGTCACCTGGGGAAGAAAGCTACAAGTTGGGTCATGACCGTCAAAAAAATTCCACAATCGAACCCACTAAAAAATCCCAGCAAGTGAGCCGGATACTGGGGTTGCCAACACTCCAGGGCTGCCCTGGAGTCTCTAGGGATTAAAGATTCATCTCTTATTGAAACAGATAAGATCCTGAGGGGGCTGGACAGGATAGATGCAGAGAGGATGTTTCCCCTCGTGGGGGAATCTAGAACTAGAGGACATAGTTTCAGAATAAGGGGCTGCCCATTTAAAACTGAGATGAGGAGAAATTTCTTCTCTCAGAGGGTTGTAAATCTGTGGAATTCTCTGCCCCAGAGAGCTGTGGAGGCTGGGCCATTGAATATATTTAAGACGGAGATAGACAGATTTTTGAATGATAAGGGAGTAAAGGGTTATGGGGAGCGGGCGGGGAAGTGGAGCTGAGTCCATGATCAGATCAGCCATGATCTTATTGAATGGCGGAGCAGGCTCGAGGGGCCAGATGGCCTACTTCTGCTCCTATTTCTTATGTCCCAGGGCACAGCTGGGAGCAACACTTGTAGAAAAATCACAGAAGCAAAAAATTGTAGTTACATTTTTTTTTAACACTTTTGTTTACAAGTGCTGAAATATCGGGCATGGGTAAAGCATGCCATGTGACTGGCTGTCAGGAATCAGCCAATCGGGAAACGATGGCTATTCACTCTCTGATTGGCTGGGGAGGCGGGGCCCAGTGAGGAGGGACACATTGGGCGAGCAATGTCGTGCTGGGCCGGACCGGGCCAACATTCGGAGAGATACCTCCCTCCGTGGAGTAATACCGAGCCGCCCATGTCAGTAATGGGGCATCTTTTCCTGTTGTACTGAATGAATGGAACACACAGCCGCCATTACTGGTGTGGTCACACCGTTACCTCCCTGGCTCCTGGGCCCAGGACAAACGGCCCAAATCATTTCCGCAATGAGGCTCCGTGCTCAATGGGACAGCCTTTGCCAAAAAAACCCCAATGACCCTGTGAAATTATCTCAATTTCCTAATAAAATTCCACATCTACACTTATCACTGGACCTACATTGGCTCCCGGTTAAGCAACACCTCGATTTCAAAATTCTCATCCTTGTTTACAAATCCCTCCATGGCCCTCGCCCCTCCCTATCTCTGTAATCCCCTCCAGCCCCACAACCCCCCGCGACGTCTGCGCTCCTCTAATTCTGCCCTCTTGAGCATCCCCGATTATAATCGCTCAACCATTGGTGACCGTGCCTTCTGTTGCCTGGGCCCCAAGCTCTGGAACTCCCTCCCTAAACCTCTCCGCCTCGTTACATCTTTCCTCCTCTTAAGACGCTCCTCAAAACTGACCTCTTTGACCAAGGTCACCTATCCTAATTTCTCCTTATGCGGATCTATGTCAAATTTTTTATCTTATAATTGTCATGTGAAGCATCTTGGGATGTTTCACTACGTTGAAGGTGCGATATGACTACAGGTTGTTGTTGTTGTAATCACTGGGTCCAGAATCCAACACATTTCCGATGGTATAATACTCTCCAATTCCGGGACAAAAGCTGATTTTACAAATGTTAAAATCTGCTAGAAAATTGCCCGCAGTGGTCTTCGGCTTTAATTACGGGCGATTCAGGTCGAACCTCGATGGCACGAGCAGTGTCGGCTCTGCTGTTTGTGTGAGGCAGGGGCCTGGAGAAATAATCCCGTGCTCCAGACCCTGCTCCCTTACCTTCTAACGCCGGTTGTTTCTTGTGCCCCTCGTCCTCGAATTCGGTACAAATGGCAAGGATTTTAAAAGCTCCAAACTTTGTAAAATAATTTGGGTAATTTGGGAATCTGCACACTGTTACTTCCTCTAGGTTGCCACATCTCGGTCTAATCCCTGGATTTCCGAGCTCAGTTGGCTCAGTTCACTAATTATTCCAACTGCAAATCCTCAGGAACTTCTCGAATCAATCATTTCAGGCTCAAATGAATCAATTTCTCTTTTTCTCACGGTGCCCACACTGAGGCAGGTGCGAGTTTATAGCAGGGACGGCACAAAGCCGCAAGTTTAACCTCGAGGTGCCAATCTGCGCCGTGGCTGAGACTGACCAGCTCACGGGCACAGGCTCCACAATTGTCCTCAGCACCCCATGAGACAAGCCTCCCACCCCTGAATCCTGACCTGTGGCACCTTCTGCTGACCACCATGTGAGGGGGGCGCTCAGGATTGGTGGTCTTTGGACACTCGCTCTCCAGCTTCCCCACATGGAGAATGGGCATTGGGGTAAGGTACTGAAGCATGACGTGTTCAGAATCGGGAAGGGATTTTGACAGAAAAAATACAGAGAAACTATTTCCAGTGGCAGAAGGGTCGGTAACCAGAGGACACAGCTTTAACTTGCAGTGGAGGCTGTTCAGAGAAGGTTCATGAGGTTGATTCCTGAGATGAAGGGGGTGCCTTATGAAGAAAGGTTGAGCAGGTTCATAGAATCATAGAAGTTTGCAGCACGGAAGGAGGCCACTTTGGCCCATCGCGTCCATGCCAGAAGGTTGGCCTATACTCATTGGAGTTCAGAAGAATGAGATGTGACCTTATTGAAGTGTATAAGATTCTGAGGGGGCTGTACAGGGTAGATATAGCGAGGATGTTTCCCCTTGTGGGGGAGACTAGAACTAGGGGGTATAGTTTAAGAATAAGAGGTCGCACATTTAAAAAGGAGATGAGGAGGAATTTCTTCTCTCAGAGGGTCGGGAATCTTTGGAATTCTCTGCCCCAGAGAGCTGTGGAGGCTGGGTCATTGAATATATTTAAGGCGGAGATAGACAGATTTTTGAGCGATAAGGGAGTGAAGGGTTATGGGGAGCGGGCAGGGAAGTGGAGCTGAGTCCATGATCAGATCAGCCATGATCTTACTGAAGGGCGGAGCAGGCTCGAGGGGCCGAATGGCCAACTCCTGCTCCTATTTCATTATGTTCTTATTTAAGGTCATTGGTCAAAGACCCAGAGGGGCGATGAGGAGAAATTGTTTTACACGACAAGTTGCTGTGATCTGGAACGTGCTGCCTGAACGGGCGGTGGAAGTAGATTCAGTCGTAACTTTCAATAAATACTTGCAAAAGGAAAATTCTGCAGGGCTATGGGGAAAGAGCGGGGAAGTGGGACTCATTGGATAATTCTTTCAATGAGCTGGCACGAGAATGATGGGCCGAATGACCTCCTCCTTTTTTTATTCATTCCTGGGATGTGGGCGTCGCTGGCAAGGCCGGCATTTATTGCCCATCCCTAATTGCCCCTTGAGAAGGTGGTGGTGAGCCGCCTTCTTGAACCGCTGCAGTCCGTGTGGTGAAGGTGCTCCCACAGTGCTGTTAGGGAGGGAGTTCCAGGATTGTGACCCAGCGACGATGGAGGAACGGACGATATATTTCCAAGTCGGGATGGTGTGTGACTGGGAGGGGAACGTGGAGGTTGGTGGTGTTCCCATCCGCCTGCTGCCCTTGTCCCGCTTGGTGGTAGAGGTTGTGGGTTTGGGAGGTGCTGCCGAAGAAGCCTTGGCGAGTTGCTGCAGTACATCTTGTAGATGGTGCACACTGCAGCCAGGGGGCGCCGGTGGTGGAGGGAGTGAGTGTTGAAGGTGGTGGATGGGGGGGCCAATCAAGCGGCTGCTTTGTCCTGGATGGTGTTGAGCTTCTTGAGTGTTGTTGGAGCTGCACTCATCCAGGCAAGTGGAAAGTATTCCATCACACTCCTGACTTGTGCCTTGTAGATGGTGGAAAGGCTTTGGGGAGTCAGGAGGTGAGACACTCGCCGCAGAATACCCAGCCTCTGACCTGCTCTTGTAGCCACAGTATTTATGTGGCTGGTCCAGTTACGTTTCTGGTCAATAGTGACCCCCCCCAGGATATTGATGGTGGGGGGTTTGGTGATGGTAATGCCGTTGAATGTCAAGGGGCGGTAGTTAGACTCTCGCTTGTTGGAGATAGTCATTGCCTGGCACTTGTGTGGTGCGAATGTTACTTGCCACTTATCAGCCCAAGCCTGAATGTTGTTCAGGTCTTGCTGCATGTGGGAATGGACTGCTCCATTATCTGAGGAGTTGTGAATGGAACTGAACACTGTGCAGTCATCAGCGAACATCCCCACTTCTGACCTTATGATGGAGGGAAGGTCATTGATGAAGCAGCTGAAGATGGTTGGGCCGAGGACACTGCCCTGAGGAACTCCTGCAGCGATGTCCTGGGGCTGGGATGATTGACCTCCAACCACCACAACCATCTTCCTTTGTGCTTGGTATGACTCCAGCCAGTGGAGAGTTTTCCCCTGATTCCCATTGACTTCAGTTATACTGGGGTTCCTTGATGTCACACTCGGTCAAATGCTGCCTTGATGTCGAGGGCAGTCACTCTCACCTCACTCTGGAATTCAGCTCTTTTGTCCATGTTTGGACCGAGGCTGTAATGAGGTCTGGAGCCGAGTGATCCTGGCAAAACCCAAACTGAGCATCAGTGAGCGGGTTATTGGTGAGTAAGTGGCGCTGGATAGCTCTGTCGACGACACCTTCCATCACTTTGCTGAGAGTAGACTGATGGGGCGGTAATTGGCTGGGTTTGATTTGTGCTGCTTTTTGTGGACAGGACATACCTGGGCAGTTTTCCACACTGTCGGGCAGATGCCAGTGTTGTACAGGTACAGGTACAACGTCTCAAATCCGGCAACTTCGGGACCGAGACCCTGCCGATTTTTGGATTTTTCCAGATTTCCGACAAGAAAATCAAGTTTGTACGTATGCTACCGAGACAGACAAAGTACTGATGGTGGCGTGGGTCAGGTCGGGCCGGGCCAAGGGTCATTCGGCAAGGCTTGGACCGATCATACGCCATTTAAAACATAGCGGCGAAGCCGATAACTCGGGCGGCCCGCCAGTTTTTGATCAATAATTCCGGATTTTATTTTACTGAATATCAAATGGGATTTGTTCAAAAATGTCCGGTTTTCGGACAATTCCGATTTTCGGACAGTCAGATTTGAGATGTTGTACCTATAGCTGCTCTGGAACAGCGTGGCTCGAGGCACGGTTAGTTCTGGAGCACAAGTATTCAGCACGACAGCCGGGATGTCGGGGCCCATAGCCTTCGCTGTATCCAGTGCGCTCAGCCGTTTCTTGATATCACGTGGAGTGAATCGAATTGGCTTCAGTGATGGTGGGGTTGGTCCCCTGGCTTGATGGTAATGGTAGAGTGAGGGATATGCCGGGCCATGAGGTTACAGATTGTGGTGGGATAAAATTCTGCTGCTGCTGATGGCCCACAGCGCCTCATGGATGCCCAGTTTTGAGCTGCTGGAGCTGTTCTGAATCTATCCCATTTAACACGGTGGTAGTACCACACAACACGATGGAGGGCACCCTCTGTGTGAGGATGGGACCTTGTCTCCACAATGACTGTGTGGTGGTCACTGCGACCAATACTGTCATGGACAGATGCACCTGTGACAGGTAGATTGAGGACGAGGTCAAGTAGGTTTTTCCCTCGTGTTGGTTCTCTCACCACCTGCCGCAGGCCCAGTCTGGCAGCTGTGTCCTTCAGGACTCGGCCAGCTCGGTCAGTAGTGGTCCTACCGAGCCACTCTTGGTGATAGACATTGAAGTCCCCCACCCAGAGTACATTCTGTGCCCTTGCTACTCTCAGTGCTTCTTCCAAGTGGTGTTCAACATGGAGGATACTGATTCATCAGCTGAGGGAGGGCGGGAGGTGGTAATCAGCAGGAGGTTTCCTTGCCCGTTCTGGTCCTGAAGCCAAGAGACTTCATGGGGTCCAGAGTCAATGTTGAGGACTCCCAGGGCCACTCCCTCCTGACTGTACACCACTGTGCTGCCACCCCTGGTGGATCTGTCCTGCCGGTGGGACAGGACATACCCAGGGATGGTGATGGAGGAGTCTGGGACATTGGCTGAAAGGTAAGATTCTGTGAGTATGACTATGTCAGGCTGTTGCTTGAGCAGTCTGGGGGACAGCTCTCCCGATTGTGGCACAAGTCCCCAGATGTTGGTGAGGAGGACTTTGCCGGGTCCGAAGCCGCTGACGAGGTCGATGCCAGGTGGTCCGTCAGGTTTCATTCTTATTATTGTTTTGTTGCATTTCAGAGGGGCACGTTGCTGTGGGTCTGGAGTCACGTATAGGCCAGACCGGGTAAGGGCAGCAGATTTCCTTCCCTAAAGGACATTAGAGAACGGGATGTGTTTTTACCACAATCCGGTAGTTTCACGATCGCCATTACTGACACGAGCTTTTTATTCCAGATTTATTTAATTAACGGAATTGAAATTCCCCCCAGCTGCCGTGGTGGGATTTGAATTCACGTCTGTGGATCGTTAGACCAGGCCTCGGGATTACTAGACCAGTAACATAACCACTTTGCTACCGTTTCCCTCTGCGCTGTCAGATTCTATGACCAATGGCAGTAGAGCTCGACCCCAGTGAGAGATTGAGCTATCAGGAGAGGAGGACAGAAATGGGTACTGAGGGAAAAATACAGACTTTTCCAGACAGATCCGATTCCTGTTTGTTCATTTACGGATTACGGAATAATCGGGCCCTGACTGCAACAAGGAACAGGTCCAAAACCCAGCCTGACTGCTCTGGAGTCAAGATTCATCGTTCTAGGTCCCAACTCAACTCTTTCATTCCCAGCACTTCGAAACCCCTCACCTCACTCACAACTCCTTCCCATTCCTACATCCAACAGCAGCAACAACTTTAACATACTGAAACATCCCAAGGTGCTTCACGGGAGTATGATGAAATAAAAAATTTGACTCCGAGCCGCATAAGGAGAAATTAGGACAGGTGACCAAAAGCTGGGTCAAAGAGGCAGGCTTTGAGGAGCATCTTGAAGGAGGAGAGAGAGGTAGAGAGGCGGAGAGGTTTAGGGAGAGAGTTCCAGAGCTTGGGGCCCAGGCAACAGAAGGCACGGCCACCGATGGTGGAGCGATTATAATCAGGGATGCTCAAGAGGGCAGAATTAGAGGAGCGCAAACATCTCGGGGGGTTGTGGGGCTGGAGGAGATTACAGAGATAGGGAGGGGCGAGGGCCATGGAGGGATTTGAAAACAAGGATGAGAATTTTGAAATTGAGGTGTTGTTTAACCGGGAGCCAATGTAGGTCAGAGAGCACAGGGGGTGATGGGTGAGCGGGACTCGGTGCGAGTTAGGACACGGGGCAGCGAGCACAGGGGGTGATGGGTGAGCGGGACTTGGTGCGAGTTAGGACACGGGGCAGCGAGCACAGGGGGTGAAGGGTGAGCGGGACTTGGTGTGAGTTAGGACACGGGCAGCCAAGTTTTGGATCACCTCTAGTTTACGTAGGGTAGAATGTGGGAGGCCAGCCAGGAGTGCATTGGAATAGTCAAGTCTAGAGGTCACAAAGGCACAGTGACAACAGCGATTACACTTCAAAAAGTACTTCATTGGCACTTTGGGACGTTCCGAGGTCAGATACAATCAACAGGCTGTTAAAAAAGTCTAAACTTGGCATCATCATCATCATAGGCAATCCCTTGGAATCGAGGAAGACTTGCTTCCACTCTTAAAGTCCAATATGGGAATTACAGTCTCTGTCACAGGTGGGACAGACAGTGGTTGAGGGAAGGGGTGGTGGGACTGGTTTGCCGCACGCTCCTTCCGCTGCCGGCGCTTGGTTTCTGCATGCTCTCGGCGACGAGACTCGAGGTGCTCAGCGCCCTCCCGGATGCACTTCCTCCACTTAGGGCCAGAGACTCCTAGGTGTCGGTGGGGATGTTGCACTTTATCAGGGAGGTTTTGAGGGTGTCCTTGTAATGTTTCCTCTGCCTGCCTGGGGCTTGCTTGCCATGTAGGAGTTCAGAGTAGAGCGCTTGCTTTGGAAGTCTCGTGTCGGGCATGCGAACAATGTGGCCTGCCCAGCAGAGCTGATCGAGTGTGGTCAGTGCTTCAATGCTGGGGATGTTGGCCAGATCGAGAACACTGACGTTGGTGCGTCTGTCCTCCCAGGGGATTTGCAGGATCTTGCAGAGACAACATTGGTGGTATTTCTCCAGCGACTTGAGGTGTCTACTGTATCTCTGAGCCATACAGGAGGGTGGGTATCACTACAGCCCTGTAGACCATGAACTTGGTGGTGGATTTGAGAGCCAGATCTTCAAACACACTTTCCCTCAGGTGGCTGAAGGCTGCGCTGGCGCACTGGGGGCGGTGTTTAGCCTATTTGTCGATGGCTGCCCTTGCTGATAATAGATCCTGAGGTATGGAAAGTGGTGCACGCCGTGGATCTTGATGACTGGGGGGTAGTGCTGTGAGGCGGGGTCAGGTTGGTGGAGGACCTTTGTCTTTCAGATGTTGAGTGTCAGGCCCATGCTTCCGTACGGTGAAGATGTTGATGATGACTCCAAGTTCAGTCTCTGAATGTGCGCAGACACAAGCGTAGTCCGCGTACTGTAGCTCGACGACAGAGGATGGGACAGTCTTGGATCTGGCCTGGAGGTGACGAAGGTTGAACAGGTTCCCATTGGTTCTATAGATTGGTTCCAGTCCATCTTAGCACTAGTGAACTCATCACCTTGACAACCTTCTTGAACTGTGTGCCCCGATAGCCCGGCAGGTAGCACCCCGACTCGGAAGGCTGTGGGTTAAAGCCCTCGTCGGTTTGGAGTGTGTAAGTTACTCTCACGGTCCAGCTCGGTACTGAGGGTGTGTTGGAGGGCTGTGTTTGATAATCGCTCCTGCAAAGCGCCTTGGGAAGTTTTATACGTTAAAGGCGCGATAGAATTGCAAGTTGTCGTTAGGGAGATGTTAAATTGTTCAGTTGGGTGTTTGGAATACGGTGGCAATGTTTAAGAAGGAGCAGGGAGATGTCCAGAGCAACACACCTCCTCAGTCACTACAAACACATTAACTAGTCGTCCGTGCTTTGAAAGGACTTCCTTGTAGGTAAAGCGATTCTTATTTCGGTGTCATCTGTCCAATGAGCTGTCACCAAGGTTCATAACAATAAAGAATGTTCCGGGGCTGCTTTGTGTGCAGTTTCGGACTCATTCTCACTCGCCAACCACCTGGGACAGGCTTCTGTCGTTGCTCAGTGACCATCAGTTGTCACCATCAACAGGCAGAGAAATGTTTCCCCTCCCCCTCCCTTGGCCATCATTATGGTCCAATGAAAGACCAAAGATACAGGGGGTGGGGGGGGGGAAGGGCGGAGATGATCAAAGTACGGTGGTTTGGTTTATGTGAGGGGAGCTTTGTATTGTCAGTCGTCATGGTGACAGATGGCACAAGGCACCACTGGGCACATGGTCCCTTTCACTGTACGCGGGCAGATGTCTCAGTTATATAACGGGAGGCCCAGACCAGAGCTCAGGGAAGGCACCGGGCTGGGGGGCATCTATACAGGGCAGAGAAATAGAGAGTGGAGAGGGGAGGGGAGGGGAAGAGAGGGGAGGGGAGGGGAAGAGATGGAAGGGGAGGAGGAGGGGAGGGGAGGGGAGGAGAGGGGAGGGGAGGGAAGGAGGAGATGGGAGAGGGAAGGGGAGGAGGAGAGGGGGAGGAGAGGGGAGAGGAGGGGAGAGGGGAGGAGAGCGGAGAGGAGAGGGGAGGAGAGAGGAGAGGGGAGGGGAGGAGAGGGGAGGGGAGAGGAGAGGGGAGGGGAGAGGAAGGGAGGGGAGAGGAGAGGAGAGGGGAGGGGAGAGGAGGGGAGGGGAGGAGAGGAGATGGAAGGGGAGGGGGAGGGGAGGAGAGGGGAGGAGAGGGGAGGAGAGGGGAGGAGAGGGGAGGGGAGGAGAGAGGAGAGGGGAGGGGAGGGGAGAGGAGAGGAGAGGGGAGGAGAGGGGAGGGGAGGGGATGAGGAGAGGGGGGAGTGAAGGGGAGGGGAGGGGAGGAGGAGAGGGGAGGGTAGGAGAGTGGAGGGGAGAGGAGAGGAGAGGGGTGGGGAGGAGAGGGGAGGGGAGGAGAGGGGAGGGGAGAGGAGTGGAGAGGGGAGGGGAGGAGAGAGGAGGGTAGGAGAGTGGAGGGGAGCGGAGGAGAGGAGAGGCCGAGCCCAACACCATGTCCTTCATCAAACGCCGGGCTGACATTGTCTCAAACACCATTCATGTAGAACACTCACATGATTGAGGAATATTTCATGTCACCCATGAAGCTCCGTTCTATCCCCGGACCCAGAGGTTGATTTCACAGTGTGGTAACCCACAGTACCACCAGCTCTCAACACCACTTCATAGGTCCCCTGCTGCCATGGTGAGCACGTGCACTGCCCAACTTGCATTTCCATAGCGCCTTCCACGACCTCATAGTGTCCCAATGTGCTTGATAACCAAGGAAGTACAATTTGGAGTGTAGTCGCTGTTGTAATGTGGGAAACGCAGCAGCCAATTTGCGCACAGCAAGCTCCCATAACAGCAACATGATAATGACCAGATAATCAGCTTTAGGGATGTTGGTTGAGGGATAAATATTGGCCAGGACACCGGGGACAACTCCCCTACTCTTCTTCGAAATAGGTCCATGGGATCATTTACATGCACTGAGGATGAATGAGAATAAGAAGTCAAGGGAAATAATAGTTAAATACTGTGGTGGATGATAAGGGGGTGATGTTAGCACAGATCAGTGTGATATACGAAAAGACCCAGAGGGGAGATGAGGAGAATTTTTTTACGCAGCGAGTTGTTGTGATCTGAAGCCTGAAGGGGGGAGGAAGCAGATTTAATATAACTTTCATTGGAAAAATACTTGAATCCTTCTCAACCTGTCTGCAGCCTTTGACAGAGTTGACCATTCCATCCTCCTCCAGTACCTGATGTCAGACAAACTGTGTCACAAATCAGAGACCGTGGAGGGGTCGGGAGAAGTGGTGGTGAGGTCGAGCTGGGTGTAGTCAGCGTACATGTGGAAACTGACACTGTGTTTCTGGATCCCTGGGAGGACAGATGCACCAACGTTAGCGTCCTCGACCAGGCCATCATCCCCAGCATTGAAGCACTGACCACACTTGATCAGCTCCGCTGGGCAGGGCCACATTGTCCACATGCCAGACACGAGACTCCCAAAGCAAGCGCTTTATTCGGAGCTCCTTCACGGCAAACGAGCCAAAGGTGGGCAGCGGAAATGCTACAAGGACACCCTCAAAGACTCCCTGAATAAGTGCAAGATCCCCACTGACACCTGGGAGTCCCTGGCCAAAGACCGCCCTAATTGGAGGAAGTGCATCCGGGAGGGCGCTGAGCACCTCGAGTCTCGTCGCCGAGAGCATGCAGAAACCAAGCGCAGGCAGCGGAAGGAGCGTGCGGCAAACCAGTCCCACCCACCCCTTCCCTCAACTACTATCTGTCCCACCTGTGACAGGAACTGTGGCTCTCGTATTGGACTGTTCAGCCACCTAAGAACTCATGTTAAGAGTGGAAGCAAGTCTTCCTCAATTCCGAGGGACTGCCTATGATGATGGTTATCGGATGATGTCGCTGAGGGGCACAATGTAGATGAGAAAACACCTCTCCACCATCGTCCAGCTGGGTGAGACTGCACTCACCTGGTTCCATTCTTATCCATCTAATCGTAGCCCGAGAATCACCTGCAATAGCTTCTCTTCCCACCCCCGCATCGTTACCTCTGGTGTCCCCCAAGGATCTATCTTTGGCCCCACCTATTTCTCATCTACATGTTGCTCCTCGGTGACATCATCCTGACACCCAGCTCTACCTCACCACCCCCGACCCCTCCACGGTCTCTGAATTGTCAGACTGCTTGTCCCACATCCAGTTCTGGATGAGCAGAAATTTTCTCCAGTTGAATATTGGGAAGACCAAAGCCATTGTCTTCAGTCCCCGCCACAAACTCCGTTCCCTCGCCACTGACTCCATCCCTCTCCCCAACTCCTGTCTGAGGCTCAACCAGACGGTTCGCAATCATATGGTGTCATATTTGACCCCGAAATGAGCTGGCTCCATATATCCGCAGCATAACTAGGATCGCCTATTTCCACCTCCGTAACATGGCCCGTCTCCGGCCTTGTCTCAGCTCACCGCTGCTGAAGCCCTCATCCATGCCTTTGTTACCTCCAGACTTGATTATTCCAACGCTCTCCTGGCCGGCCTCCCAACTTCCACCCACCATAAGCTTGAGGTGATCCTAACTCGCACCAAGTCACCCATCACCCCTGTGCTCGCTAACGCCAGCAATGCCTCAATTTTAAAATTCTTTATTTTAAGGCCTCGCCCCCTCCCTATCTCTGTAACCTCCTCCGGCCCTACAACACTCTGAGATCTCTGCGCTCCTCAAATCCTGCCTCTTGAGCATCCCTGATTTTAATCGCTCCACCATCGGTGGCCGTGCCTTCAGCTGTCTGGGCCCATAAGCTCTGGAACTCTGCCTAAACCTCTCCAGCTCTCTCTCCTCCTGTCATCATCATAGGCAGTCCCTCGGAATCGAGGAAGACTTGCTTCCACTCTAAAAATGAATCCTTAGGTGGCTGAACAGTCCAATACGAGAACCACTTTCCCTGTCACAGGTGGGACAGACAGTGGTTGCGGGAAGGGGAGGGTGGGACTGGTTTGCCGCACGCTCCTTCCGCTGCCTGCGCTTGGTTTCTGCGCGCTCTCGGCGACGAGACTCGAGGTGCTCAGCGCCCTCCCGGATGCACTTCCTCTACTTCGGGCGGTCTTTGGCCAGGGACTCCCGGGTGTCGGTGGGGATGTTGCATTTTATCAGGGAGGCTTTGAGAGTGTCCTTGTAACGTTTCCGCTGCCCACCTGGGGCTCGCTTGTGGTGAAGCCTCCTGTAAGATGCTGCTTAAAACCTACCTGTTTGACCAAGTTTGTGGTCACCTGCCCTAATGTCTGCTTCTTTGGCTTTGTGTGTCAAATTGTGTTTGATAACGCCCCTGTGAGCACCTTGGGACGTCTCACTATATTACAGGTGCTGTATAAATGCACGTTTGGATTGTTGTATGATTCTATGATACTTGATGCAGGAGCTGCCATGCAGTTAATTAAAATGTTAATTACACCTAATGCATAATTGTAGAATTTGCAATTTTAATATTCATGAGGATGGAGAGCAAGTGGAGCAGCAACATCTTCAAAGAACACGGGTGGGAGCACGCTTCAAGCGCTCTGCTGGTTAATCCTGTAACAAGAGCTGGATTCTGGGGCTATGATCAAAGGAGCCTCACAGCTTCTGAATCATTTGGGGCGAGAGTGTGTCCTTACTTTGTCTCATTTACAGGTCCAACTACTTCAGTGAAACATGCTAATTTAACCCTGTGGTGACCGAAGGACAGGAATATCAGCAGCAGCCAAAGGTAACGAGGGGTGAAATAGTGGGGTTTTTGATTCAGTGTGACCTCCACCTTGGAGCTCGCGGTCTAACTCCAACCCAGTCACCATCACACCGATGGAGGAAGTGGGTGACCATGAAATAACTGCCATTTATATAGCGCCTTTAACATCATAAAACGTCCCAAATCGTTTCAGAGGACCGTAATCAGACAAAAATTTGACACTGATCCATAAATTGAGACGTTAGAATGTGTGACCAAATGCTTGGCAGGGTTTAAGGAGCGTCTTAAAGGAGGAAGGAGAGGCAGAGAGGCAGAGAGGCAGAGAGGCAGGGAGGCAATTCCAGAGCTTGGTGCCCAGGCAACAGAACATAAGAACATAAGAAATAGGAGCAGGAGTAGGCCATACGGCCCCTCGAGCCTGCTCCGCCATTTAATACGATCATGGCTGATCCGATCATGGACTCAGGTCCACTTCTCTGCCTGTTCCCCATAACCCCTTAAAGAAGGCACGGCCACCAATGGTGGAGCGAGTAAAATTGGGGTGGCTCAAGAGGCCCGCATTGAAGGAGCGCAGAGATCTCGGAAGCCGGGGTGTGGGGGGGGGGGGCGGAGGGTTACAGAGATAGGGAAGGGGCGATGGCCATGGAGGGATTTCAGGATGCAAATTTTAAAATGCGGACATTGGTCGCCGTTGGATTTCATTTGAGGCATCTGTGTTCATGTCCCACCACGGAAGATGAAGGATTCTCATGAAGAGGGGACAGAGCGTGGTGAGAATGTGGAACTCGTTGCCACATGGAGTGGTTGGTGCGGATTTGACGCATTTAAGGGGCAGCCCGCTCTATACACAAGGGAAAAAGAAATAGAGGGATACTGGCGGGGGGGGTGGGGGGGGAGCAGGGTGGGACGAGGTGATTAAGAGTGCGAGGAGGCCCGTGTGGAGTATAAACACTGGCATAGACCAGTATGGCTCAGAGACATGGACCATGTACAATAGGCACCTCAAGTCGCTGGAGAAATACCACCAACGATGTCTCTGCAAGATCCTGCAAATCCCCTGGGAGGACAGACGCACCAACGTTAGCGTCCTCGACCAGGCCAACATCCCCAGCATCGAAGCACTGACCGCACTCGACCAGCTCCGTTGGGCAGGACCACATCGTCTGCATGCCCGACACGAGACTCCCAAAGTAAGCGCTCTACTCTGAACTCCTACACGGCAAACGAGCCCCAGGTGGGCAAAGGAAACATTTCAAGGGCACTCTCAAAGCCTCCCTGATAAACTGCAACATCCCCACCGACACCTGGGAGTCCCTGGCCAAAGACCACCCTAAGTGGAGGAAGTGCATCCGGGAGGGCGCTGAGCACCTCGAGTCTCGTCACCGAGAGCATGCGGCAAACCAAGCGCAGACAGCGGAAGGAGCATGCGGCAAACCAGTCCTACCCACCCCTTCCCTCAACCAATGTCTGTCTCACCTGTGACAGACTGTAATTCCCGTATTGGACTGTACAGTCAGGAGCAGGAGCGGGAGGATCGAGAGGCCCATAAAAGGGGCCCGAGAGTCAGAGGAGCCAGCTGGTGCAGGGACAGAAAGTTTGTTTAACAAAATCAAAATCGAAGTGTGATGTCACAGCCAAGTGGGTAAATGATTGGCTGGTGGATTGGTGAGTATTTTTCTTTTTACTTTCGGTAGGAAACCTTTGGCATTGTTGCCAAATTATGTTAATTTAAGGGTTAAGTCATGGCAGGAGAGCCCAGATCTGTGTTATGCTCCTCCTGTGCTATGTAGGAAATCAGGGACACTACCAGTGTCCCGGACTACTATGTGTGCGGGAAGTGTATCCAGCTGCAGCTCCTGTCAGACCATATTGCGGCACTGGAGCTGCGCATGAATTCACTCTGGAACATCCGCAATGCTGAGCATGCTGCGAATAGCACGTTTAGTGAGTTGGTCACACCGCTGGTAAAGGTTACAAAGGCAGATAGGGAATGGGTGCCCATCAGGCAGAGCAGGAGTAGGAAGGTAGTGCAGGGGTCCCCTGCGATCATCTCCCTCCAAAACAGATACACCGTTTTGGGTACTGTTGGGGGAGATGGCCCATCAGGGGAAGGCAGCAGCAGCCAAGTTCATGGCACCGTGGGTGGCTCTGCTGCACAGGAGGACAGGGAAAAGAGTGGGAGAGCAATAGTGATAGGGGATTTTATTGTAAGGGGAATAAATAGGCGTTTCTGCGGCCACAACCGAGACTCCAGGATGGTATGTTGCCTCCCTGGTGCAAGGGTCAAGGATGTCTCAGAGCGGCTGCAGGACATTCTGAAAAGGGAGAGTGAACAGCCAGTTGTCGTGGTGCATATAGGTACCAACGACATTGGTAAAAAATGGGATGAGGTCCTACAAGCTGAATTTAGGAAGCTAGGAGTTAAATTAAAAAGTAGGACCTCAAAGGTAGTAATCTCAGGATTGCTACCAGTGCCACTAGTCAGAGCAGGAATCGCACATAGCTCAGATGAATAGGTGGCTTCAGGAATGGTGCAAGAGAGAGCGATTCAAATTCCTGGGACATTGAACCGGTTCTGGGGGAGGTGGTACCAGTACAAACCGTACGGTCTGCACCTGGGCAGGACCGGAACCGATGTCCTCGGGGGAGTGTTTGCTAGTGCTGTAGGGGAGGGTTTAAACTAACATGGCAGGGGGATGGGAACCTATGCAGGGAAACAGAGGGAAGTAGAATGGGGGCAGAAGCAAAAGGTAGAAAAGAGATAAGGAAAAGTGGAGGGCAGAGAAATCAAAGGCAAAGATCAAAAAGAGCCACATTACAACATAATTCTAAAGGGGCAAAGTGTGTCAAAAAAAAACAAGCCTGAAGGCTCTGTGCCTCAATGCGAGGAGCATTCGTAACAATGTGGATGAATTAACTGCGCAGATAGCTGTTAACGGATATGATGTAATTGGGATTACGGAGACATGGCTCCAGGGTGACCAAGGCTGGGAACTCAACATCCAGGGGTATTCAATATTCAGGAAGGATAGACAGAAAGGAAAAGGAGGTGGGGTAGCGTTGCTGGTTAAAGAGGAGATTAACGCAATAATAAGGAAGGATGATGTGGAATCTGTATGGGTAGAGCTGTAGAACACTAAAGGGCAGAAAACTCTAGTGGGAGTTGTGTACAGACCACCGAACAGTAGTAGTAAGGTTGGGGATGGCATCAAACAGGAAATTAGGGATGCATGCAATAAAGGTACAGCAGTTATCATGGGCGACTTTAATCTACATATTGATTATGCTAACCAAACTGGTAGCAATACGGTAGAGGAGGATTTCCTGGCATGTATAAGGGATGATTTTCTAGACCAATATGTCGAGGAACCAACTAGAGAGCTGGCCATCCTAGACTGGGTGTTGTGTAATGAGAAAGGACTAATTAGCAATCTTGTTGTGCGAGGCCCCTTGGGGAAGAGTGACCATAATATGGTAGAATTCTTCATTAAGATGGAGAGTGACACAGTTAATTCAGAGACTAGGGTCCTGAACTTAAGGAAAGGTAACTTCGATGGTATGAGGCGTAAATTGGCTAGAATAGACTGGCGAATGATACTTAAAGGGTTGACGGTGGATAGGCAATGGCAGACGTTTAAAGATCACATGGATGAATTTCAACAATTGTACATCCCTGTCTGGCGTAAAAATAAAATGGGGAAGGTGGCTCAACCGTGGCTAACAAGGGAAATTAGTGATAGTGTTAAATCCAAGGAAGAGGCATATAAATTGGCCAGAAAAAGCAGCAAACCTGAGGAGTGGGAGAAATTTACAATTCAGCAGAGGAGGACAAAGGGTTTAATTAGGAGAGGGAAAATAGAGTATGAGAGTAAGCTTGCTGGGAACATAAAAACTGACTGCAAAAGCTTCTATAGATATGTGAAGAGAAAAAAATTAGTGAAGACAAATGTAGGTCCCTTGCAGCCAGATTCAGGTGAATTTATAATGGGGAACAAAGAAATGGCAGACCAATTGAACAAATACTTTGGTTCTGTCTTCACGAAGGAAGACACAAATAACCTTCCGGAAATACTAGGGGACCGAGGGTCTAGCGAGAAGGAGGAACTGAAGGAAATCCTTATTAGTCAGGAAATTGTGTTAGGGAAATTGATGGGATTGAAGGCCGATAAATCCCCAGGGCTTGATAGACTGCATCCCAGAGTACTTAAGGAAGTGGCCCTAGAAATAGTGGATGCATTGGTGGTCATTTTCCAACAGTCTATCGACTCTGGATCAGTTCCTATGGACTGGAGGATAGCTAATGTAACACCACTTTTTAAAAAAGGAGGGAGAGAGAAAACAGGGAATAAAAGACCGGTTAGTCTGACATCAGTAGTGGGGAAAATGCTGGAATCAATTATTAAAGATTAATAGCAGCTCATTTAGAAAGCAGTGACAGGATCGGTCCAAGTCAGCATGGATTTATGAAAGGGAAATCATGCTTGACAAGTCTTCTAGAATTTTTTGAGGATGTAACTAGTAGAGTGGACAAGGGATAATCAGTGGATGTGGTGTATTTGGACTTTCAAAAGGCTTTTGACAAGGTCCCACACAAGAGATTGGTGTGCAAAATTAAAGCACATGGTATTGGGACTAATGAAGTGATGTGGATAGAGAACTGGTTGGCAGACAGGAAGCAGAGAGTCGGAATAAACGGGTCCTTTTCAGAATGGCAGGCAGTGACTAGTGGGGTACCGCAAGGTTCAGTGCTGGGACCCCAGCTATTTACAATATACATTAATGATTTAGATGAATTAATTGAACGTAATATCTCCAAGTTTGCAGAAGACACTAAGCTGGGTGGCGGTGTGAGCTGTGAGGAGGACAGGTTAGGTGAGTGGGCAAATGCATGGCAGATGCAGTATAATGTAGATAATTGTGAGGTTATCCACTTTGGTGGCAAAAACAGGAAGGCAGAATATTATCTGAATGGTGACAGATTAGGAAAAGGGGAGGTCCAACGAGACCTGGGTGTCATGGTTCATCAGTCATTGAAAGTTAGCATGCAGGTACAGCAGGCGGTGAAGAAGGCAAATGGCATGTTGGCCTTCATAGCTAGGGGATTTGAGTATAGGAGCAGGGAGGTCTTATTGCAGTTGTACAGGGCCTTGGTGAGGCCACACCTTGAATATTGTGTTCAGTTTTGTTCTCCTAATCTGAGGAAGGACATTTTTGCTATTGAGGGAGTGCAGCGAAGGTTCACCAGACTGATTCCCGGGATGGCAGGACTGACATATGAAGAAAGACTGGATCGACTAGGTTTATATTCACTGGAATTTAGAAGAATGAGAGGGGAACTCATAGAAACATATAAAATTCTGACGGGATTGGATAGGTTAGATGAAGGAAGAATGTTCCTGATGTTGGGGAAGTCCAGAACCAGAGGACACAGTCTAAGGATAAGGGGTAAGTCATTTAGGATCGAGATGAGGAAAAACTTCTTCACTCAGAGAGTTGTGAACCTGTGGAATTCTCTACCACAGAAAGTTGTTGAGGCCAGTTCATTGGATATATTCAAGAGGGAGTTAGATATGGCCCTTACGGCTAAGGGGATCAAGGGGTATGGAGAGAAAGCAGGAAAGGGGTACTGAGGTGAATGATCAGCCATGATCTTATTGAATGGTGGTGCAGGCTCGAAGGGCCGAATGGCCTACTCCTGCACCTATTTTCTATGTTTCTATGTCACCTGAGAAACTCACTTTTAGAGTGAAAGCAGGTCATCCTCGCTTCGAGGGACTGTCTATGATGATGATGATGAGACCAGTTGGTCCGAAGGACCTGTTTCTGTGCTGTAATTTCTACGAGTGGGTTAGACACAGAGGGAATGCAGCCCAGTCAGAGGGTGAAAGGACGACCGTCTTTACCAACTGTGTTTTGTGATTACCTCTCAGGTTTTTAGGCCACGGGCCAGGGGCGATCAGCGAGCTGGGAGAGGCTGGCAGGAAGGACTCATTGAGGAAACAACGGGCGGTCAGTGCCAGACTAAATGGGCCAAAGGGTCTGTGTTGCTGGGACCCAGTCTGCCCGCTGCCCACTTTCATAGAGGGAAAGAGCGAGAGAGGGAGCGAGACAGAGAGAGAGAGAGAGAGAGAGAGCATGTGGGGAAGAGGGTTGGGCAGTATGATTTCTGACCGAATCTCGCTCTTATAACAAACAGGCGTTAGGCTGTATGGTGGGGAAGGTGTCAGCTTTTTATGACGACGTACATATGGCAAGCAGGCTCTCCTGGGCTAACGAGAGGCCTTCGCAGCAGGAAGCACAGCAAACACAAACACAAACAGACACACACTGCCGTCCGCACGGAGAGAGGGGCTGCGCATCGCTCTTTCTTTCCTGTTCTCAAATTGTCCATTTATTTATTTTTTATTCTACCCGCTCAGTTATTTTTAAGAATGGGAGCTGGTGGGTTTTATTTACATTTTTGCACCAATCGCTTAACATTTGCAATATTGGGAGGGAATCTCATTCCCCGCGCCAGCACGGTCCAGTTCATCCCAGTCCCCGTCGTACTTAACCCCTTCCGCCCCAGGGTTTATGTTTGGCAGGTCTTGCTACTTTTACTTACAGTGCATAGAAAAAGGATTCTATAGAGCCTCTCCTCACCTCGGGACATCCCAGAGGGCTTTACAGCCAATGAAGTACTTTGGAAGTGTAGTCACTGTTGTAATGTGGGAAACGCGTTGTAATGTGGGAAATCCTGTATGGGTCTGAGGCATGGACGATGTACAGTAGACACCTCAAGTCGCTGGAGATATATCACCAACGATGTCTCCGCAAGATCCTGCAAATCCCCTGGGAGGACAGGTGCACCAACATCAGTGTCCTTGACCAGGCCAACATCCCCAGCATCGAAGCACTGACCACACTTGATCAGCTTCGCTGGGCAGGCCACATAGTCCGCATGCCAGATATGAGACTCCCTGAGCAAATGCTTTATGCGGAGCTCCTTCATGGTAAACGAGCCAAAGGTGGGCAGCGGAAACGTTATAAGGACACCCTCAAAGCCTCCCTGGTAAAGTGCGACATCACCACTGACACCTGGGAGTCCCTGGCCGCAGACCGCCCGAGGTGGAGAAAGTGCATCCGGGAGGGCGCTGAGCTCTTTGAGTCTCGATGCAAGGAGCATGAAGAGGCCAAACGCAGGCAGCAGAAGAAGCGAGCGGCAAACCAGCCCGACCCACCCCTTCCCTCGACAAATGTCTGTCCCACCTGTGATAGGGTCTGTGACTCTCGTATTGGACTGTTCAGCCACAAGAGAACTCACTTAGGGAGTGGAAGCAAGTCTTCCTCGATTCCGAGGGACTGTCTATGATGATGTGATGTGTGAAACGCAGCAGCCAATTTGTGCACAGCAAGCTCCCACAAACAGCAATGTGATAATGATCATATAATCTGTTTTAGTGATGTGGATTGCAGGATAAATATTGGCCCCAGGACACCGGGGAGAACTCCCCTGCTCTTCTTCCAATAGTGCCATGGGATCTTTTACGTCCACCTGAGAGAGCAGACGGAGCCTCGATTTAACCTCACATCCGAAAGACTGCACCTCCGACAGTGTAGCGCTCTCTCGGTACTGACCCTACAACCGTGCAGCGCTCCCTCAGTACTGCCCCTCCAACAGTGTGGCACCCCCTCAGTACTGCCCCTCTGACAGTGTGGCGCTCCATCAGTACTGCCCCTCCAACAGTGCAGCACTCCCTCCGTACTGCCCCTCCGACAGTGCAGCACTCCCTCAGTACTGCCCCTCCGATAGGGCAGAACTCCCTCAGTACTGCCCCCCCCCCGACATTGCAACGCCCTCTCATAAGAATGTAAGAAATAGGAGCAGGAGTCGGCCATTTGGCCCCTCGAGACTGCTCCGCCATTCAATGAGATCATGGCTGATCTTCTACCTCAACTCCCCATATCCCTTGATTTCCTTAATATCGAAAAATCTATCGATCTCTGTCTTGAATATACCCAATGACTGAGCCTCCACAGCCCTCTGGGGCCGAGAATTCCAAAGATTCACCACCCTCTGAGTGAAGAATTTTCTCCTCATCTCAGTCTGAAATGGCCAACCCCTTATTCTGAGACTGTGACCCCTGGTTCTAGACTCCCCAGCCTGGGGGAAACATCCTCCCTGCATCTATCCTGGCAAACCTTGTAAGAATTGTGTATGTTTCAATGAGATCACCTCTCATTCTTCTAAACTCTAAGGAATATAGGCCTAGTCTACTCAATCTCTCCTCATAGGACAATCCCCCCAACCCAGGAATCAGTCTGGTGAACCTTCGCTGCACTCCCTCTATGGCAAATATATCCTTCCTTAGGTAAGGAGACCAGAATTGTACACAATACTCCAGGTGTGGTCTCACCAGGGCCCTATATAATTGCAGGAAGATATCTTTACTCTTATACTCAAATCCTCTTGTAATAAAGGCCAACATACCATTTGCTTTCTTAATCACTTGCTGTACCTGCGTGTTAACGTTCAGTGATTGGTGTACAAGGACACCCAGGTCCCTCTGAACACCAACATTTCCCAATCTCTCACCATTTAAAAAATACTTTGCTTTTCTATTTTTCCTACTAAAGTGGATAACTTCACATTTCTCCACATTATATTCCATTTGTCATCTTCTTGCCCACTCACTCAGCCTGTCTCTATCCCCTTGAAGTCTCTTTGCATCCTCCTCGCAACTTACATTCCCATCCAGCTTTGTATCATCAGCAAACCTGGATATATTACATTTGGTCCCCTCATCCAAATCATTGACTTCGATTGTGAATAGCTGAGGCCCAATACCAATCCTTGCAGTACCCCACTAGTTATAGTCTGTCAAGCCAAAAATGACCCGTTCATTCCTACTCTCTGTTTTCTGTCCATTTACCAATCCATGCTAGTATATTACCCCCAATCTCATAAGCCCTAATTTTGTTACTCATTGGAATTCAGAACAATGAGAGGTGATCTTATCGAGATATATAAGATTATGAGGGGGCTTGATAAGGTGGATGCAGAGAGGATGTTTCCACTGATGGGGAGACTAGAACTAGGGGGCACGATCTTAGAATAAGGGGCCGCCCATTTAAAACAGAGATGAGGAGAAATTTCTTCTCTCAGAGGGTTGTAAATCTGTGGAATTCACTGCCTCAGAGAGCTGTGGAAGCTGGGACATTTAATTAACTTAAAACAGAAATAGACAGTTTCTTAAATGATAAAGGGATAAGGGGTTATGGGGAGCGGGCGGGGAAGTGGAGCTGAGTCTATGATCGGGTCAGCCGTGATCTTATTGAATGGCGGAGCAGGCTCGAGGGGCCGTATGGCCTACTCCTGCTCCTATTTATGTTCTTATGTTTGTAATAGGATATGCCCTTCCTACAAACAGTACAGGCTGCAACGACCCGCCGATGAAAGGCAGAGCAAGTGATGGGGAGAATCTGATCGCGGTCTGTCGGGAGGAAGGGAATGATCCCGTGCTGTAATCAGGGCAGAGACAGCGTTCCCTTTCCCATATGTTTAGGATCATCTCTCTTATCTCTCAGGGCGAGATAGAGACTGGGGATTAAGGGATTGTTTCTATAATGATTGTGGGCCATCTGGGAGCGCCCAGCATACTTCTGAAGGGGGAGGGGAGGGGAAGGGAAGAGGTGAAGCGGGAGGTGGGGGCTGTGGGGCCAGTGGGCTGGAGATGTGGACGTATCAACAGCAACAACTTGCATTTATATAGCGCCTTTAATGTAGTAAGATGTCCCAAGCCGTCTCATGGAGTACTACCAGACATAATCCGATAACGAGCCACATAAGGCCACATTAGGACAGGTGACCAAAAGCTTCACAAAGAGGCAGGTTTTAAGAAGCGTCTTAAAGGAGGAGAGAGGCGGAGAGGTTTAAGGAGGGAATTCTCAGAGCTTAGACCAAGGAGGGCACAAGGATGATGAACATAAGGATAGGAATTTAAAAATGGTGGCAATGTCGGACCGGGAGCCAATGTAGGTCACTGAGCTCCGGAGGTGGTGGGGGAACGGGACTTGGTTAGGACACGGGCAGTGGGTCAGTGAGCTCCGGGGGTGATGGGGTAACGGGATGGTTAGGACACGGGCAGCGGGTCAGTGAGCTCCGGGGGTGGTGGGGTAACGGGACGGTTAGGACACGGACAGTGGGTCAGTGAGCTCCGGGGGTGATGGGTGAACGGGACTCAGTTAGGACACGGGTGGGTCAGTGAGCTCAGGGGGCGATGGGGGAACGGAGCTCGGTTAGGACATGGGGCAGATCAGTGAGCTCTGGGGGTGGTGGGGTAACGGGACGGTTAGGACACGGGGCAGGTCAGTGAGCTCAGAGGGTGATGGGGAAATGGGACGGTTAGGACACGGGGCAGGTCAGTGAGCTCAGGGGGTGATGGGTAAGCGGGACTCAGTTAGGACACGGGACAGGTCAGTGAGCTCAGGGGGTGGTGGGGGAACGGGACTCGGTTAGGACACGGGACAGGTCAGTGAGCTCAGGGGGTGATGGGGGAACGGGACTCGGTTAGGACACGGGACAGGTCAGTGAGCTCAGGGGGTGATGGGGGAACGGGACTCGGTTAGGACACGGGGCGGGTCAGTGAGCTCCGGGGGCGATGGGGAAATGGGACGGTTAGGACACGGGGCAGCCGAGCTTTGCATGAACTCAAGTTTACGGAGGATGGAAGATAGGAGGCCGGCCAGGAGAGCGTTGGAATGGTCAAGTCTAGAGATAATAAAGGCATGGATGAGGGTTTCAGTAGAAGATAAGCTGAGGCGGGGTGGAGGCGGGCGATGTTATGGTGCTGGAGTTGGGGTTTCGATGGAGAGATTATTACTAGTTTGTTATCTAAGTTCCCTTTTCCAACTCTCATTGTTTGCCTGAAAGTAACATTGTGGGTTTTCTATTTTTAAATTTTTTTATAAGCCTTGATACGTTCACCTCTCAGATGCCTCCTTTCTGGGCTGAAAACGGCAAGCACCTCCTGTCCCACGTCATAACTCTGACCCCTGACCTTGGCGATCAGTCTCATTGCCTCTAGCATTGCAGTATCTCCCTTGTGTCTCAGTGACCAGAGCTAGACACAATGCTCAAGGTGGGTCTGACCAGAACTGGACACAGAGCTCAAGGTGGGTCTGACCAGAACTGGACACAGGGCTCAAGGTGGGTCTGACCAGAACTGGACACAGGGCTCAAGGTGGGTCTGACCAGAACTGGACACAGAGGTTAAGGTGGGTCTGACCAGAACTGGACACAGAGCTCAAGGTAGGTCTGACCAGAACTGGACACAGAGCTTAAGGTGGGTCTGACCAGAACTGGACACAGGGCTCAAGGTGGGTCTGACCAGAACTGGACACAGAGCTCAAGGTAGGTCTGACCAGAACTGGACACAGAGCTTAAGGTGGGTCTGACCAGAACTGGACACAGGGCTCAAGGTGGGTCTGACCAGAACTGGACACAGGGCTCAAGGTGGGTCTGACCAGAACTGGACACAGGGCTCAAGGTGGGTCTGACCAGAACTGGACACAGTGCTTAAGGTGGGTCTGACCAGAACTGTACACAGTGCTCAAGGTGGGTCTGACCAGAACTGGACACAGGGCTCAAGGTGGGTCTGACCAGAACTGGACATGGTGCTCAAGGTGGGTCTGACCAGAACTGGACACGGTGCTCAAGGTGGGTCTGACCAGAACTGGACACAGTGCTCAAGGTGGGTCTGACCAGAACTGGACACAGTGCTCAAGGTGGGTCTGACCAGAACTGGACACAGTGCTCAAGGTGGGTCTGACCAGAACTGAACACAGGGCTCAAGGTGGGTCTGACCAGAACTGGACACAATGCTCAAGGTGGGTCTGACCAGAACTGGACACAGTGCTCAAGGTGGGACTGACCAGAACTGGACACAATGCTCAAGGTGGGTCTGACCAGAACTGGACACAATGCTCAAGGTGGGTCTGACCAGAACTGGACATAGAATTCAAGGTGGGTCTGACCAGAACTGGACACAGGGCTCAAGGTGGGTCTGACCAGAACTGGACATAATGCTCAAGGTGGGTCTGACCAGAACTGGACACAGTGCTCAAGGTGGGTCTGACCAGAACTGGACACAGAGCTCAAGGTGGGTCTGACCAGAACTGGACACAGTGCTCAAGGTGGGTCTGACCAGAACTGGACACAGGGCTCAAGGTGGGTCTGACCAGAACTGGACACAATGCTCAGGGTGGGTCTGACCAGAACTGGACACAGGGCTCAAGGTGGAACTGACCAGAACTGGACACAGTGCTCAAGGTGGGTTTGACCAGAACTGGACACAGAGCTCAAGGTGGGTCTGACCAGGACTGGACACAGTGCTCAAGGTGGGTCTGACCAGAACTGGACACAGAGCTCAAGGTGGGTCTGACCAGAACTGGACACAGAGCTCAAGGTGGGTCTGACCAGAACTGGACACAGTGCTCAAGGTGGGACTGACCAGAACTGGACACAGTGCTCAAGGTGGGTCTGACCAGAACTGGACACAGTGCTCAAGGTGGGTCTGACCAGAACTGGACACAGAGCTCAAGGTGGGTCTGACCAGAACTGGACACAGTGCTCAAGGTGGGACTGACCAGAACTGGACACAGTGCTCAAGGTGGGTCTGACCAGAACTGGACACAGGGCTCAAGGTGGGTCTGACCAGAACTGGACACAGAGCTCAAGGTGGGTCTGACCAGAACTGGACACAGTGCTCAAGGTGGGTCTGACCAGAACTGGACACAATGCTCAGGGTGGGTCTGACCAGAACTGGACACAGGGCTCAAGGTAGAACTGACCAGAACTGGACACAGTGCTCAAGGTGGTTCTGACCAGAACTGGACACAGAGCTCAAGGTGGGTCTGACCAGAACTGGACACAGTGCTCAAGGTGGGTCTGACCAGAACTGGACACGGTGGGTCTGACCAAAACTGGACACAGGGCACGAGGTGGGTCTGACCAGAACTGGACACAGGGCTCGAGGTGGGTCTGACCAGAACTGGACACAGGGCTCAAGGTGGGTCTGACCAGAACTGGAAACAGGGCTCAAGGTGGGTCTGACCAGAACTGGACACAATGCTCAAGGTGGGTCTGACCAGAACTGGACACAGTGCTCAAGGTGGGTCTGACCAGAACTGGACACAGAGCTCAAGGTGGGTCTGACCAGAACTGGACACAGTGCTCAAGGTGGGTCTGACCAGAACAGGACACAGTGCTCAAGGTGGGTTTGACCAGAAGTGGACACAGGGCTCAAGGTGGGTCTGACCAGAACTGGACACAGGGCTCAAGGTGGGTCTGACCAGAACTGGACACCGTGCTCAAGGTGGGTCTGACCAGAACTGGACACAGTGCTCAGGGTGGGTCTGACCAGAACTGGACACAGTGCTCAAGGTGGGTCTGACCAGAACTGGACACAGTGCTCAAGGTGGGTCTGACCAGAACTGGACACAGGGCTCAAGGTGGGTCTGACCAGAACTGGACACAGAGCTCACGGTGGGTCTGACCAGAACTGGACACAGAGCTCAAGGTGGGTCTGACCAGAACTGGACACAGTGCTCAGGGTGGGTCTGACCAGAACTGGACACAGGGCTCAGGGTGGGTCTGACCAGAACTGGACACAGGGCTCAAGGTGGGTCTGACCAGAACTGGACATGGTGCTCAAGGTGAGTCTGACCAGAACTGGACACAGTGCTCAAGGTGGGACTGACCAGAACTGGACACAGTGCTCAAGGTGGGTCTGACCAGAACTGGACACAGGGCTCAAGGTGGGTCTGACCAGAACTGGACACAGTGCTCAAGGTGGGTCTGACCAGAACTGGACACAGAGCTCAAGGTGGGTCTGACCAGAACTGGACACAGTGCTCAAGGTGGGACTGACCAGAACTGGACACAGTGCTCAAGGTGGGTCTGACCAGAACTGGACACAGGGCTCAAGGTGGGTCTGACCAGAACTGGACACAGTGCTCAAGGTGGGTCTGACCAGAACTGGACACAGTGCTCAAGGTGGGTCTGACCAGAACTGGACACAATGCTCAGGGTGGGTCTGACCAGAACTGGACACAGGGCTCAAGGTGGAACTGACCAGAACTGGACACAGTGCTCAAGGTGGGTCTGACCAGAACTGGACACAGAGCTCAAGGTGGGTCTGACCAGAACTGGACACAGTGCTCAAGGTGGGTCTGACCAGAACTGGACACAGTGCTCAAGGTGGGTCTGACCAAAACTGGACACAGGGCACGAGGTGGGTCTGACCAGAACTGGACACAGGGCTCAAGGTGGGTCTGACCAGAACTGGACACAGGGCTCAAGGTGGGTCTGACCAGAACTGGACACAGGGCTCAAGGTGGGTCTGACCAGAACTGGACACAGTGCTCAAGGTGGGTCTGACCAGAACTGGACATGGTGCTCAAGGTGAGTCTGACCAGAACTGGACACAGGGCTCAAGGTGGGTCTGACCAGAACTGGACATGGTGCTCAAGGTGAGTCTGACCAGAACTGGACACATTTCTCAAGGTGGGTCTGACCAGAACTGGACACAGTGCTCAAGCTGGGTCTGACCAGAACTGGACACAGGGCTCAAGGTGGGTCTGACCAGAACTGGACACAGTGCTCAAGGTGGGTCTGACCAGAACTGGACACAGGGCTCAGGGTGGGTCTGACCAGAACTGGACACAGGGCTCAAGGTGGGTCTGACCAGAACTGGACACAGGGCTCAGGGTGGGTCTGACCAGAACTGGACACAGGGCTCAAGGTGGGTCTGACCAGAACTGGACACAGGGCTCAGGGTGGGTCTGACCAGAACTGGACACAGGGCTCAGGGTGGGTCTGACCAGAACTGGACACAGGGCTCAAGGTGGGTCTGACCAGAACTGGACACAGGGCTCAGGGTGGGTCTGACCAGAACTGGACACAGGGCTCAAGGTGGGTCTGACCAGAACTGGACACAGTGCTCAAGGTGGGTCTGACCGGAGCCCTGTCCAATTTGAGAACATCTTTTGCCATCTAGTCCACTTCTAAACTGACAGCCACTATATTTTATAGTTCAATTCCATCACCTTGCCTTCTCTGTCGCAGCCAATTACAGCCCTCTCGTCAAGTGTGTCTCTCTGCAAACTTAAACACTATCTTCAGTTTCTAATTACACCTGCTGCCTTGATATTTGTTTGCTGCAATGTTCCTCCTTTGTGCTGCAATCATATCAAAGGCAGGCTGGTAACTGATACAGCGACAGTACAGCGTGTCTCCCGCTGCACTCTTAATGGGATGTTCAGGGTGCCATTCGCCAATCGTACTGCCCACGATTGAACGTCTTTGTTCCTCTGATCTTGACGTTGGCCCCTTGCTGAGTTTCAATAACATTGAGGGGAGGTGGACAACTCCCCTGTGAGTAATCGATTAATCGGTGAAACCAATCCACAGACCGAATCAGAGAGAATCACCAGACCCCGGCAATCGGCTGATAGGGACGATACCGTCGCTCCCAGTCAGGCCATCCGCACAGTGCTCCGAATCCGGCAACAACAACTACCAGCATTTATATAGCGCCTTTGCTGTCATAAGCTGTCCCAAAGCATTTCATCGGCGGCATTATCAGACAAAATTTAACACCGAGCCACATAAGGAGATTTTAGGGACAGCTGACAAAAGCTGGGTCAAAGAGGTAGGTTTTAAAGGAGGAAAGAGAGGCGGAGAGGTTTAGGGAGAGAATTCTCGGAGTTTAGGGCCCAGGCAGCTGAAAGCACGGCCGCCGATGGTGGGGTGAAGGAAGTCAGAGATGCTCAAGAGGCCGGAATTGGAGGAGTGCAGAGATGTCGGACTTTACATCGAGGGTCTCTCAGTCAATTGTCAGCGCTCTCGCTAACCGCTACAAGCCTGCCATCACTGGACAGACCGTCAACCAGGGTCCAACTGACCTCGCCATGGGTGGGTGTCCCTCAACCGTTTCCCAACCAGACGGGGACCGTGTGCCTCAAATCTTCGTTACAATGTCCTTGTGCCAAAAACAAACCATGATCCAACTCTCTGAATCACGTCCACTAACTGAACAGTCTGGGACCAATGCTTCACATCCTGGTGATAACAATACTCGAAGATGATTGGAATTCTACTCCCGAGTCTGCAGACACAAATTAAATTATTACTTTTCAACTATCTTTACACCAGGGATGAAACACAGCAATTAAGACTGTCAAACGTGGCTCAATGGGTATTACCATCACCTCTGAGTCAGAAGGTCACGGGTTCACGTCCCTCTCCAGACACTTGAGCACAAAATCTAAACTGACCTTCCCAGTGTAGTGCTGAGGGAGTGCCGCATTGTCGGAGGGGCAGTATTGAGGGAGTGCTGCACTATCGGAGGGGCAGTACTGAGGGAGTGCTGCACTGTCGGAGGGGCACAACTGAGAGAGTGCTGCACTGTCGGAGGGGCAGTACTGAGAGAGTGCTGCACTGTCGGAGGGGCAGTACTGAGGGAGTGCTGCACTGTTGGAGGGGCAGTACTGAGGGAGCGCTGCACTGTCGGAGGGGCAGTTTTGAGAGAGTGCTGCACTGTTGGAGGGGCAGTACTGAGGGAATGCTCACTGTCGGAGGGGCAGTACTGAGGGAGCCTCCGCTGCACTGTCGGAGGGGCAATTTTGAGAGAGTGCTGCACTGTTGGAGGGGCAGTACTGTGGGAGCGCCGCACTGTCGGAGAGGCAGTACTGAGGGAGCGCTGCACGTTGGAGGGGCAGTTTTGAGGGAGCACAACACTGTCGGAGGGGTAGTACTGAGGGAGCGCTGCACTGTCGGAGGGGCAGTACTGAGGGAGTGCTGCACTGTCGGAGGGGCAGTTTTGAGGGAGCACAACACTGTCGGAGGGGTAGTACTGAGGGAGCGCTGCACTGTCGGAGGGGCAGTACTGAGGGAGTGCTGCACTGTTGGAGGGGCAGTACTGAGGGAATGCTCACTGTCGGAGGGGCAGTACTGAGGGAGCGCTGCACTGTCGGAGGGGCAGTACTGAGGGAGTGCCGCACTGTCGGAGGGGCAGTACTGAGGGAGTGCCGCACTGTCGGAGAGGCAGTACTGAGAGAGTGCTGCACTGTCGGAGGGGCAGTATTGAGAGAGCGCCGCACTGTCGGAGGGGCAGTACTGAGGGAGCGCTGCACTGTCGGAGAGGCAGTACTGAGGGAGTGCTGCACTGTCGGAGGGGCAGTACTGAGAGAGTGCTGCACTGTCGGAGGGGCAGTATTGAGAGAGCGCCGCACTGTCGGAGGGGCAGTACTGAGGGAGCGCTGCACTGTCGGAGAGGCAGTACTGAGGGAGTGCTGCACTGTCGGAGAGGCAGTACTGAGGGAGTGCTGCACTGTCGGAGGGGCAGTTTTGAGAGAGTGCTGAACTGTTGGAGGGGCAGTACTGAGGGAGTGCTGCACTGTCGGAGAGGCAGTACTGAGAGAGTGCTGCACTGTCGGAGGGGCAGTATTGAGAGAGCGCCGCACTGTCGGAGGGGCAGTACTGAGGGAGCGCTGCACTGTCGGAGAGGCAGTACTGAGGGAGTGCTGCACTGTCGGAGGGGCAGTACTGAGGGAGTGCTGCACTGTCGGAGGGGCAGTACTGAGGGAGTGCCGCACTGTCGGAGGGGCAGTACTGAGGGAGTGCCGCACTGTCGGAGGGGCAGTACTGTGGGAGCGCTGCACTGTCGGAGAGGCAGTACTGAGGGAGTGCTGCACTGTCGGAGGGGCAGTACTGAGGGAGTGCTGCACTGTCGGAGGGGCAGTACTGAGGGAGTGCCGCACTGTCGGAGGGGCAGTACTGTGGGAGAGCCGCACTGTCGGAGAGGCAGTACTGAGGGAGCGCTGCACGTTGGAGGGGCAGTACTGATGGAGTGCTGCACTGTCGGAGGGGCAGTTTTGAGGGAGCACAACACTGTCGGAGGGGCAGTACTGAGGGAGCGCTGCACTGTTGGAGGGGCAGTACTGAGGGAGCGCCGCACTGTCGGAGGTGCCATATTTTGGATGACACGTTAAACCGAGGCTCCTTCTGCCCTCTCAGGTGGATGTAAAAGATCCCATGACACGACTTTGAAGAAGAGCAGAGGAGCTCTCTCAGGTGTCCTGGCCAATATTTATCCCTCAACCAATATCACTAAAACAGGTTACCTGATTATTGCTCTTTGTGCGTGTTATGTATGTAAACCTGTAAATGCCAGGTCTACCCACCAGAGGGCTTACCCCCTGGAGTCCCAAGAGATCCCACAATCCCTTGGAAGCACCTGTATATAAGGAGGCCTCACAGGCTGGAGCGGCACTCTGCGATCTGTAATAAAGGGCTATGGTCACATCTTATTTTGAGCTTGCAGTATCTGGTCTGACTCTTTATTCAAGTCATAACAACTGACGACGAGATATGAATGACGAACCCCACGGCAACAATGCAGAGAACTGTGGGCATCCTGGAGAAATTTTCGGAGGGAGATGATTGGGAAACCTTCGTGGAGCGACTTGATCAATACTTCGTGGCCATCGAGCTGGAAGGAGAAGCGAACACTGCCAAACGAAGGGCCATCCTCCTCACCGTTTGCGGGGCATCAACGTATGGCCTCATGAAAAACCTGCTCGCTCCAGCACAACCCACAGACAAGTCGTACGATGAGTTGTGCACACTGGTCCGGGAGCATCTAAACCCGAAGGAAAGCGTACTGATGGCGAGGTACCGGTTCTACACGTACAAGAGGCCTGAAGGCCAGGAAGTGGCGAGCTACGTCGCCGAGCTAAGGCACCTTGCAGGACATTGCGAATTTGAAGGACACTTGGAGCAAATGCTCAGAGACTTCCTTGTACTTGGCAGTGGCCATGAAGTAATACTTCACAAACTTTTGACTGTAGAGACCCCAACCTTGAGTAAAGCAATAGCGATAGCCCAGGCGTTCATCACCACCAGTGACGATACCAAACAAATTTCCCAGCACACTAGTGCTGCTGCAAGTACTGTGAACAAAGTAATGTTATTTTCGAATCGAAATGTACATGGCAGGACTTACACACCTGTAACTGCACTTCCACAGATGTCTCAGGGTCCACCATCAAGGACGGTGAATACAAGGCCATTAACACCTTGTTGGCGCTGCGGGGGTGATCATCGATTCCATTCATGCCGCTTCAAAGGATACGTTTGCAAGGGTTTGTGGAACAATGAGACACCTCCAACGTATGTGCAGGCGAGCTGCAAACCCTGCTAATCCTGCAAACCACCATGTTGCAGAGGAGGACAGATCCACGGTGGATCACGACGAACCAGAGCCTCAGACCGAGAAGGCAGATGTACATGGGGTGCACACATTTACCACAAAGTGGCCCCCGATAATGCTGAAGGTTGAATTAAATGGACTCCCGGTGTCCATGGAGCTGGGCACGGGCGCGAGCCAGTCCATAATGAGCAAAAAGACTTTTGATAAATTGTGGTGCAGCAAGGCCTCAAGGCCAGTCCTGACTCCCATTCGTACTAAACTGAGAACTTACACGAAGGAACTGATACCCATAATCGGCAGTGCCACCGGAAAGGTCTCCTACGATGGAGCGGTGCACGATTTACTACTCTGGGTGGTACCGGGCGATGGCCCTATGTTGTTCGGCAGGAGCCGGCTGGGAAAGATACGCTGGATCTGGGACGACGTCCGAGTGCTTTCGTCCGTCGATGACACCTCATGTGCTCAGATCCTAAATAAGTTCCCCTGGCTGTTCGAACCAGGCATCAGGAAGTTTCAAGGAGCAAAAGTGCAGATCCATTTGATTCCGGGGGCGTGACCCATCCATCACAAGGTGAGAGCGGTACCTTACATGATGAGAGAGAAGGTGGAGAGCGAGCTGGACAGGCTGCAACGAGAGGGCATCCATTCGCCGATCGAATTCAATGAGTGGGCCAGTCCGATTGTTCCAATCCTCAAGGGAGACGGCACCGTCAGAATCTGTGGTAATTACAAAGTAACTATCAATCGTTTCTCATTGCAGGATCAATACTCACTACCAAAGGCAGATGACCTATTTGCGAAGCTGGCAGGAGGGAAAACGTTCACGAAGCTGGACTTGACCTCGGCCTACATGACGCAGGAGCTGGAGGAATCTTCGAAAGGCCTCACCTGTATCAACACACACAAAGGTCTTTTCGTTTACAACAGATGCCCGTTTGGGATTCGATCGGCCGCGGCGATATTCCAGAGGAACATGGAAAGATTGCTGAAGTCGGTCCCGCGCACCGTGGTCTTCCAGGACGACATCTTGGTTGCAGGTCGGGACACCGTCGAGCACCTGCAGAACCTGGAGGAGGTTTTTAGTCGGCTTAATCATGTGGGGCTCAGGCTAAAATGCTCGAAGTGCATTTTCCTGGCGCCTGAAGTGCAGTTCCTGGGGAGAAGGATCGCGGCGGATGGCATCAGGCCCACCGACTTGAAGACGGAGGCAATCGAGAACGCACCGAGACCACAGAACGTGACGGAGCTCCGGTCATTTCTAGGACCCCTGAACTACTTTGGTAATGTCTTACCGGGTCTTAGCACATTGTTAGAACCCCTGCACTCTTTACTGCGTAAGGGAGATGAATGGGTATGGGGTAAAAGCCAACAAAATGCCTTTGAGAAAGATAGGAAGCTGCTATGTTCAAACAAATTGCTTGTGTTGTACGATCCATGTAAACGTTTGGTACTAGCATGCGATGTGTTGTCGTACTGGGTCGGGTGTGTATTGCAACAAGCTAATGAATTTGGGAAATTGCAACCGGTTGCTTATGCATCCAGAAGTCTCTCTCAGGCCGAGAGGGCCTACAGTATGATTGAAAAGAAGCGTTAGCATGTGTTTGCGGGGTAAAGAAAATGCATCAATATCAGTTCGGGCTCAAATTTGAATTGGAAACCGACCATAAGCCGCTTATCCCTCTTTTCTGAAAATAAGAGGATAAATACGAATGCATCGGCCCGTATCCAGAGAAGGGCGCTCACGTTGTCCGCATACAACTATGCCAGCTGCCACAGGCCAGGCACAGAAAACTGTGCCGATGCTCTCAGTAGGCTACCATTGCCCATCACCGGGGTGGAGATGGCACAGCCGGCAGATTTAGTTATGGTAATGGAAGCATTCGAGAGTGAGCAATCACCTGTTACCGCCCGACAGATTAGAACCTGGATGAGCCAGGACCCATTACTGTGCTTAGTAAAAAAAACTGTGTGCTCCACGGGAGTTGGTCTAGTGTCCCGTTAGAGATGCAGGAAGAAATAAAGCCGTACCAGCAGCGCAAAGATGAAATGTCTAATGTCTATACAGGCAGACTGCCTCCTATGGGGTGATCGGGTAGTTGTGACAAGAAAGGGCAGGGACACTTTCATTAGTGATCTCCACAGTACCCACCCAGGCATTGTAATGAAGAAAGCGATAGCCAGATCCCACGTGTGGTGGCCTGGTATCGATGCAGACTTAGTCATGTGTGCACAAATGTAATCCATGTTCCCAGTTAAGCAATACACCCAGGGAGGCACCACTAAGTTTATGGTCCTGGCCCTCCAAACCGTGGTCTAGGGTTCATGTCGACTATGCAGACCCATTCTTGGGAAAAATGTTTTTAGTGGTTGTAGATGCGTACTCCAAATGGATTGAATGTGTGATAATATAGGCAAGCACGTCCGCTGCCATCATTGAAAGCCTGTGGGCCATGTTTGCCACGCACTGCCTGCCTGATATCCTTGTAAATGACAATGGGCCGTGCTTTACCAGTGCCGAATTCAAGGAATTCATGACCCACAATGGGATCAAACATGTCACATCTGCCCCGTTTAAGCCAGCGTCCAATGGTCAGGCAGAACGAGCAGTTCAAACAATCAAGCAGAGCTTGAAAGGGGCAACTGAAGGCTCACTGCAGACTCGCTTATTCCGAGTCCTGCTTAGTTACCACACAAGACCCCACTCACTCACCGGGGTCCCTCCCACTGAACTGCTCATGAAAAGGGCACTTAAGACAAGCCTCTCGTTAGTCCACCCTGATCTACACGAACAGGTAGAGAGCAGGCGGCTTCAACAGAATACATATCATGATAGCGCAAATGTGTCACGCAAAATTGAAGTAAATGATCCTATATTTGTGTTGAACTATGGACAAGGTCCCAAGTGGATTGCTAGCTCTGTTTTGGCCAAAGAGGGAAGATGGGTGTTTGTGGTCAAACTCGCAAATGGACTCACCTGCAGAAAAGGCTTGGACCAAACCAAACTCAGATTTACGGACTATCCAGAACAACCCACAATAGACTCTGCCTTTTTCGACCCTCCAACACACACACACACACACACACACACACAAACACACACACCAGTGGCAACCGACCCAGCGGTTGACCACGAAGCAGAACCCATCACCCGCAGCAGCCCAGCAAGACTCACCACCCACAGCAGTCCAGCAAGGCCAGCTGTGCAGCAGCCCAGCGAAGGCCCAACAAACAACTCACCAACACCAGCATTTGCACCGAGACAATCAACCAGGGAAAGGAAGGTCCCAGATCGACTCACATTGTAAATAGTTACACTATTGACTTTGGGATGGGAGTGTTGTTATGTATATAAACCTGTAATTACCATGTCTAACCACCAGAGGGCTTATCCCCTGGAGTCCCAAGGGAATCCCACAATCCCTTGGGAGTACCTGTATATAAGGAGGCCTCACAGGCTGGAGAGGCACTCTGAGATCTGTAATAAAGGACTACGGTCACACTTACTTTGAGCTTGCTGTATCTAGTCTGACACTTTATTCAAGACATAACAGTGGGAGCTTGCTGTGCATTAAATAGCTGCCAAGTTTCCAACATTGCAACAGTGACTACAATTCAAAAGTACTTCATTGGCTCATAGAAACATAGAAACATAGAAAATAGGTGCAGGAGCAGGCCATTCAGCCCTTCTAGCCTGCACCGCCATTCAATGAGTTCATGGCTGAACATGAAACTTCAGTACCCCCTTCCTGCTTTCTCGCCATAACCCTTGATCCCCCGAGTAGTAAGGACTTCATCTAACTCCCTTTTGAATATATTTAGTGAATTGGCCTCAACTACTTTCTGTGGTAGAGAATTCCACAGGTTCACCACTCTCTGGGTGAAGAAGTTTCTCCTCATCTCGGTCCTAAATGGCTTACCCCTTATCCTCAGACTGTGACCCCTGGTTCTGGACTTCCCCAACATTGGGAACATTCTTTCTGCATCTAACCTGTCTAACCCCGTCAGAATTTTAAACGTTTCTATGAGGTCCCCTCTCATTCTTCTGAACTCCAGTGAATACAAGCCCAGTTGATCCAATCTTTCTTGATAGGTCAGTCCCGCCATCCCGGGAATCAGTCTGGTGAACCTTCACTGCACTCCCTCAATAGCAAGAATGTCCTTCCTCAAGTTAGGAGACCAAAACTGTACACAATACTCCAGGTGTGGCCTCACCAAGGCCCTGTACAACTGTAGCAACACCTCCCTGCTCCTGTATTCAAATCCCCTCGCTATGAAGGCCAACATGCCATTTGCTTTCTTAACCGCCTGCTGTACCTGCATGCTAACCTTCAATGACTGATGTACCATGACACCCAGGTCTCGTTGCACCTTCCCTTTTCCTAATCTGTCACCATTCAGATAATAGTCTGTCTCTCTGTTTTTACCACCAAAGTGGATAACCTCACATTTATCCACATTATACTTCATCTGCCATGCATTTGCCCACTCACCTAACCTATCCAAGTCACTCTGCAGCCTAATAGCATCCTCCTCGCAGCTCACACTGCCACCCAACTTAGTATCATCCGCAAATTTGGAGATACTGCATTTAATCCCCTCGTCTAAATCATTAATGTACAATGTAAACAGCTGGGGCCCCAGCACAGAACCTTGCGGCACTCCACTAGTCACTGCCTGCCATTCTGAAAAGTACCCGTTTACTCCTACTCTTTGCTTCCTGTCTGACAACCAGTTCTCAATCCACGTCAGCACACTACCCCCAATCCCATGTGCTTTAACTTTGCACATTAATCTCTTGTGTGGGACCTTGTCGAAAGCCTTCTGAAAGTCCAAATATACCACATCAACTGGTTCTCCTTTGTCCACTTTACTGGAAACATCCTCAAAAAATTCCAGAAGATTTGTCAAGCATGATTTCCCTTTCACAAATCCATGCTGACTTGGACCTATCATGTCACCATTTTCCAGATGCACTGCTATGACATCCTTAATAATTGATTCCATCATTTTACCCACGACTGAGGTCAGGCTGACCGGTCTATAATTCCCTGTTTTCTCTCTCCCTCCTTTTTTAAAAAGTGGGGTTACATTGGCTACCCTCCACTCCATAGGAACTGATCCAGAGTCAATGGAATGTTGGAAAATGACTGTCAATGCATCCGCTATTTCCAAGGCCACCTCCTTAAGTACTCTGGGATGCAAACCATCAGGCCCTGGGGATTTATCGGCCTTCAATCCCATCAATTTCCCCAACACAATTTCCCGACTAATAAAGATTTCCCTCAGTTCCCCCTCCTTACTAGACCCTCTAACCCCTTTTATATCCGGAAGGTTGTTTGTATCCTCCTTAGTGAATACCGAACCAAAGTACTTGTTCAATTGGTCTGCCATTTCTTTGTTCCCCGTTATGACTTCCCCTGATTCTGACTGCAGGGGACCTACGTTTGTCTTCACCAACCTTTTTCTCTTTACATACCTATAGAAACTTTTGCAATTCGCCTTAATGTTCCCTGCAAGCTTCTTCTCGTACTCCATTTTCCCTGCCCTAATCAAACCCTTTGTCCTCCTCTGCTGAGTTCTAAATTTCTCCCAGTCCCCAGGTTCGCTGCTATTTCTGGCCAATTTGTATGCCACTTCCTTGGCTTTAATACTATCCCTGATTTCCCTAGATAGCCACGGTTGAGCCACCTTCCCTTTTTTATTTTTACGCCAGACAGGAATGTACAATTGTTGTAATTCATCCATGCGGTCTCTAAATGTCTGCCATTGCCCATCCACAGTCAACCCCCTAAGTATCATTCGCCAATCTATCCTAGCCAATTCACGCCTCATACCTTCAAAGTTACCCTTCTTTAAGTTCTGGACCATGGTCTCTGAAATTACTGTTTCATTCTCCATCCTAATGCAGAATTCCACCATATTATGGTCACTCTTCCCCAAGGGGCCTCACACAATGAGATTGCTAATTAATTCTCTCTCATTACACAACACCCAGTCTAAGATGGCCTCCCCCCTAGTTGGTTCCTCAACATATTGGTCTAGAAAACCATCCCTTATACACTCCAGGAAATCCTCCTCCACCGTATTGCTTCCAGTTTGGCTAGCCCAATCTATGTGCATATTAAAGTCACCCATTATAACTGCTACACCTTTATTGCATGCACCCCTAATTTCCTGTTTGATGCCCTCCCCAACATCCCTATTACTGTTTGGAGGTCTGTACACAACTCCTACTAACGTTTTTTGCCCTTTGGTGTTCTGCAGCTCTACCCATATAGATTCCACATCATCCAAGCTAATGTCTTTCCTAACTATTGCATTAATCTCCTCTTTAACCAGCAATGCTACCCCACCTCCTTTTCCTTTTATTCTATCCTTCCTGAATGTTGAATACCCCTGAATGTTGAGTTCCCAGCCCTGATCATCCTGGAGCCACGTCTCCGTAATCCCAATCACATCATATTTGTTAACATCTATTTGCACAATTAATTCATCCACCTTATTGCGGATACTCCTTGCATTAAGACACAAAGCCTTCAGGCTTGTTTTATTAACACCCTTTGTCCTTTTAGAATTTTGCTGTACAGTGGCCCTTTTTGTTCTTTGCCTTGGATTTCTCTGCCCTCCACTTTTCCTCATCTCCTTTCTGTCTTTTGCTTTTGTCTCCATTTTGTTTCCCTCTGTCTCCCTGCATTGGTTCCCATCCCCCTGCCATATTAGTTTAAATCCTCCCCAACAGCACTAGCAAACACTCCCCCTAGGACATTGGTTCCGGTCCTGCCCAAGTGCAGACCGTCCGGTTTGTACTGGTCCCACCTCCCCCAGAACCGGTTCCAATGCCCCAGGAATTTGAATCCCTCCCTGCTGCACTACTGCTCAAACCACGTATTCATCTGCGCTATCCTGCGATTCCTACTCTGACTATCACGTGGCACTGGTAGCAATCCCGAGATTACTACTTTTGAGGTCCTACTTTTTAATTTAGCTCCTAGCTCCTTAAATTCGTTTCGTAGGACCTCATCCCTTTTTTTACCTATGTCGTTGGTACCAATGTGCACCACGACAACTGGCTGTTCTCCCTCCCATTTCAGAATGTCCTGCACCCGCTCTGAAGTGCCTTGTGATATCCTGAGGTCGTGAAAGGTGCTATAGAAATGCAAGTCTTTCTTTCTGTGTTGATGGGACAGTGTAGAGGGAGCTTTACTCTGTATCTAACCCGTGCTGTACCTGCCTTGGGAGAGTTTGATGGGACAGTGTAGAGGGAGCTTTACTCTGTATCTAATCCCGTGCTGTACCTGCCCTGGGAGTGTTTGATGGGACAGGGTAGAGGGAGCTTTACTCTGTATCAAACCCGTGCTGTACCTGCCCTGGGAGTGTTTGATGGGACAGTGTAGAGGGAGCTTTACTCTGTATCTAATCCCGTGCTGTACCTGCCCTGGGAGTGTGTGATGGGACAGTGTAGAGGGAGCTTTATTCTGTATCTAACCCGTGCTGTACCTGTCCTGGGAGTGGTTGATGGGACAGTGTAGAGGGAGCTTTACTCTGTATCTAACCCCGTGCTGTAGCTGTCCTGGGAATGTTTGATGCAACAGTGTAGAGGGAGCTTTACTCTGTATCTAACCCCCTGTACCTGCCCTGGGAGTGTTTGATGGGACAGTGTAGAGGGAGCTTTACTCTGTATCTAACCCGTGCTGTACCTGCCCTGGGAGTGTTTGATGGGACAGTGTAGAGGGAGCTTTACTCTGTATCTAACCCCGTGCTGTAGCTGCCCTGGGAGTGTTTGATGGGACAGTGTAGAGGGAGCTTTACTTTACTCTGTATCTAACCCATGCTGTACCTGTCCTGGGAGTGTTTGATGGGACAGTGTAGAAACATAGAAACATAGAAACATAGAAAATAGGTGCAGGAGTAGGCCATTCGGCCCTTCTAGCCTGCACTGCCATTCAATGAGTTCATGGCTGAACATGCAACTTCAGTACCCCATTCCTGCTTTCTCACCCTTGATCCCCCTAGTAGTAAGGACTACATCTAACTCCTTTTTGAATATATTTAGTGAATTGGCCTCAACTACTTTCTGTGGTAGAGAATTCCACAGGTTCACCACTCTCTGGGTGAAGAAATTCCTCCTCATCTCAGTCCTAAATGGCTTCCCCCTTATCCTTAGACTGTGTCCCCTGGCTCTGGACTTCCCCAACATTGGGAACATTCTTCCTGCATCTAACCTGTCTAACCCCGTCAGAATTTTAAACGTTTCTATGAGGTCCCCTCTCATTCTTCTGAACTCCAGTGAATACAAGCCCAGTTGATCCAGTCTTTCTTGATAGGTCAGTCCCGCCATCCCGGGAATCAGTCTGGTGAACCTTCGCTGCACTCCCTCAATAGCAAGAATGTCCTTCCTCAGGTTAGGAGACCAAAACTATACACAATACTCCAGGTGTGGCCTCACCAAGGCCCTGTACAATTGTAGCAACACCTCCCTGCCCTTGTACTCAAATCCCCTCGCTATGAAGGCCAACATGCCATTTGCTTTCTTAACCGCCTGCTGTACCTGCATGCCAACCTTCAATGACTGATGTACCATGACACCCAGGTCTCGTTGCACCTCTCCTTTTCCTAATCTGTCACCATTCAGATAATAGTCTGTCTCTCTGTTTTTACCACCAAAGTGGATAACCTCACATTTATCCACATTATACTTCATCTGCCATGCATTTGCCCACTCACCTAACCTATCCAAGTCGCTCTGCAGCCTCATAGAATCCTCCTTGCAGCTCACACTGCCACCCAACTTAGTGTCATCCGCAAATTTAGAGATACTACATTTAATCCCCTCGTCTAAATCATTAATGTACAGTGTAAACAGCTGGGGCCCCAGCACAGAACCTTGCGGTACCCCACTAGTCACTGCCTGCCATTCTGAAAAGTCCCCATTTACTCCTACTCTTTGCTTCCTGTCTGACAACCAGTTCTCAATCCATGTCAGCACACTACCCCCAAACCCATGTGCTTTAACTTTGCACATTAATCTCTTGTGTGGGACCTTGTCGAAAGCCTTCTGAAAGTCCAAATATACCACATCGACTGGTTCTCCCTTGTCCACTCTACTGGAAACATCCTCAAAAAATTCCAGAAGATTTGTCAAGCATGATTTCCCTTTCACAAATCCATGCTGACTTGGACCTATCATATTACCTCTTTCCAAATGCACTGCGATGACATCCTTAATAATTGATTCCATCATTTTACCCACTACCGATGTCAGGCTGACCGGTCTGTAATTCCCTGTTTTCTCTCTCCCTCCTTTTTTAAAAAGTGGGGTTACATTGGCTACCCTCCACTCCATAGGAACTGATCCAGAGTCAATGGAATGTTGGAAAATGACTGTCAATGCATCCACTATTTCCAAGGCCACCTCCTTAAGTACTCTGGGATGCAGTCCATCAGGCCCTGGGGATTTATCGGCCTTCAATCCCATCAATTTCCCCAACACAATTTCCCAACTAATAAGGATTTCCCTCAGTTCCTCCTCCTTACGAGACCCTCCGACCCCTTTTATATCCGGAAGGTTGTTTGTGTCCTCCTCAGTGAATACCGAACCAAAGTACTTGTTCAATTGGTCCGCCATTTCTTTGTTCCCCGTTATGACTTCCCCTGATTCTGACTGCAGGGGACCTACGTTTGTCTTTACTAACCTTTTTCTCTTTACATATCTATAGAAACTTTTGCAATCCGTCTTAATGTTCCCTGCAAGCTTCTTCTCGTACTCCATTTTCCCTGCCCTAATCAAACCCTTTGTCCTCCTCTGCTGAGTTCTAAATTTCTCCCAGTCCCCGGGTTCTCTGCTATTTCTGGCCAATTTGTATGCCACTTCCTTGGCTTTAATACTATCCCTGATTTCCCTTGATAGCCACGGTTGAGCCACCTTCCCTTTTTTATTTTTACGACAGACAGGAATGTACAATTGTTGTAGTTCATCCATGCGGTCTCTAAATGTCTGCCATTGCCCATCCACAGTCAACCCCTTCAGTATCATTCGCCAATCTATCCTAGCCAATTCACGCCTCATACCTTCAAAGTTACCCTTCTTTAAGTTCTGGACCATGGTCTCTGAATTAACTGTTTCATTCTCCATCCTAATGCAGAATTCCACCATATTATGGTCACTCTTCCCCAAGGGGCCTCGCACAACGAGATTGCTAATTAATCCTCTCTCATTACACAACACCCAGTCTAAGATGGCCTCCCCCCTAGTTGGTTCCTCGACATATTGGTCTAAAAAACCATCCCTTATGCACTCCAGGAAATCCTCCTCTACCGTATTGCTTCCAGTTTGGTTAACCCAATCTATGTGCATATCAAAGTCACCCATTATAACTGCTGCACCTTTATTGCACGCACCCCTAATTTCATGTTTGATGCCCTCCCCAACATCACTACTACTGTTTGGAGGTCTGTACACAACTCCCACTAACGTTTTTTGTCCTTTGGTATTCTGCAGCTCTACCCATATAGATTCCACATCATCCAAGCTAATGTCCTTCCGAACTATTGCCTTAATTTGCTCCTTAACCAGCAATGCTACCCCACCTCCTTTTCCTTTTATTCTATCTTTCCTGAATGTTGAATACCCCTGGATGTTGAGTTCCCAGCCCTGATCATCCTGGAGCCACGTCTCCGTAATCCCAATCACATCATATTTGTTAACATCTATTTGCACAGTTAATTCATCCACTTTATTGCGGATACTCCTTGCATTAAGACACAAAGCCTTCAGGCTTGTTTTATTAACACCCTTTGTCCTTTTAGAATTTTGCTGTACAGTGGCCCTTTTTGTTCTTTGCCTTGGGTTTCTCTGCCCTCCACTTTTCCTCATCTCCTTTCTGTCTTTTGCTTTTGCTTTTGCCTCCTTTTTGTTTCCCTCTGTCTCCCTGCATTGGTTCCCATCCCCCTGCCATATCAGTTTAAATCCTCCCCAACAGCACTAGCAAACACTCCCCCTAGGACATTGGTTCCGGTCCTGCCCAGGTGCAGACCGTCCGGTTTGTACTGGTCCCACCTCCCCCAGAACTGGTTCCAATGCCCCAGGAATTTGAATCCCTCCCTGTTGCACCACTGCTCAAGCCACGTATTCATCTGTAGAGGGAGCTTTACTTTACTCTGTATCTAACCCATGCTGTACCTGTCCTGAGAGTGTTTGATGGGACAGTGTAGAGGGAGCTTTACTCTGTATCTAACCCATGCTGTACCTGTCCTGAGAGTGTTTGATGGGACAGTGTAGAGGGAGCTTTACTTTACTCTGTATCTAACCCATGCTGTAGCTGTCCTGGGAGTGTTTGATGGGACAGTGTAGAGGGAGCTTTACTCTGTATCTAACCCCGTGCTGTACCTGCCCTGGGAGTGTTTGATGGGACAGTGTAGAGGGAACTTTACTCTGTATCTAACCCATGCTGTACCCACCCTGGGAGTGTTTGATGGGACAGTGTAGAGGGAACTTTACTCTGTATCTAACCCATGCTGTACCTGTCCTGGAAGTGTTTGATGGGACAGTGTAGAGGGAGCTTTACTCTGTATCTAACCCGTGCTGTACCTGCCCTGGGAGTGTGTGATGGGACAGTGTAGAGGGAGCTTTACTCTGTATCTAACCCCGTGCTGTAGCTGTCCTGGGAATGTTTGATGCGACAGTGTAGAGGGAGCTTTACTCTGTATCTAACCCATGCTGTACCTATCCTGGGAGTGTTTGATGGGACAGTGTAGAGGGAGCTTTACTCTGTATCTAACCCCGTGCTGTACCTGCCCTGGGAGTGTTTGATGGGACAGGGTAGAGGGAGCTTTACTCTGTATCTAACCCCGTGCTGTACCTGTCCTGGGAGTGTTTGATGGGACAGTGTAGAGGGAGCTTTACTCTGTATCTAACCCCCTGTACCTGCCCTGGGAGTGTTTGATGGGACAGTGTAGAGGGAGCTTTACTCTGTATCTAACCCCGTGCTGTACCTGTCCTGGGAGTGTTTGATGGGACAGTGTAGAGGGAGCTTTACTCTGTATCTAACCACGTGCTGTACCTGTCCTGGGAGTGTTTGATGGGACAGTGTAGAGGGAGCTTTACTCTGTATCTAACCACGTGCTGTACCTGTCCTGGGAGTGTTTGATGGGACAGTGTAGAGGGAGCTTTACTCTGTATCTAACCATTGATGGGAACATTTGACCCTTCGACATATCTCATCTAGGGAGCGATACAATATCCAAGGTCCTGCTGATGTTCACTCTCCAGTGAGCTGCTTTGGAATGTGTGCGAGTGAATGATGGATGAGGACAGGATAAGTTCCACCGTGATGCCTCCATGGTGTAATAGTCTGCTCTCTGACCTCACGCATTAAGAATGGCTACTTGGGCGGAGGTACTGGTGGTCAACATGCCCATGGAATCCGTACCCCTGCAAGGGTAAGGGGCATGTTCAGAGAGGATAGAAAGAAGTCCTTCCTTCGATGTGACCCGTGTTTAATTACATTCGAGACGTTGAGATGAAAGTGCCGTCGCCTTGACAGCAGACTATTAGTGGAGGGGTGTAGAATTTTAATTTTACAATATAAAGGGAAATTGATGAACGCTGTCAGTAACCGTGAGAGGTGCTCCTGTTGTCAGAGCGTTCTGTGTGGGCACTGATGGTGACGGAGTCAGCCTCTAATTACATGCCTTTATGGGGTGTGAGAGATATCAAATGTGACGGGAGGTCTCATTACATTGGATCAATGATTTGATTGACAGTTGGGCAGTGTCCTTGTCAGACCGAACCGTGCGGAATGGGTCTCAGGCAGTCCGTGCAGTGCTGAGGGACAATAGAGGCCGGTGCAGCAGGGTGAGTGCCTGTGATGCCAGACAGACAGACACACACACACACACACACACACACACTCTCATACATACACACTCTCTCACACACACACACACGCGCACACAGACACACACACATACACTCTCACACACACACACACAGACACAGACACACTCACATACACTCTCACACGCACACAGACACACACACACTCATACATACACACTCTCTCACACACACACACACACACTCACATACACTCTCACACGCACACACACACTCATACATACACACTCTCTCACACACACACACACTTACATACAATCTCACACACACACACACACTCATACATACCCACTCTCACACGCACACAGACACTCACACTCTCATACATACACACTCTCACACACACATTCATACATACACACTCTCTCACACACACACACACATTCATACATACACACTCTCACACACACAGACATACACACTCTCATACATACACACTCTCACACACACGCACACACATGCACACAGACACACACACTCTCATACATACACACACACACACACACTCACATACACTCTCACACACACACACTCACATATACTCTCACACACACACACACACAGACACAGACACGCACACACACATACACTCATATACACACTCACATAAGAACATAAGAACATAAGAATTAGGAACAGGAGTAGGCCATCTAGCCCCTCGAGCCTGCTCCGCCATTCAACAAGATCATGGCTGATCTGGCCGTGGACTCAGCTCCACTTACCCGCCCGCTCCCCATAACCCGTAATTCCCTTATTGGTTAAAAATCTATCTGTGATTTATGAATACATTCAATGAGCTAGCCTCAACTGCTTCCTTGGGCAGAGAATTCCACAGATTCACAACCCTCTGGGAGAAGAAATTCCTTCTCAACTCAATTTTAAATTGGCTCCCCCGTATTTTGAGGCTGTGCCTCCTAGTTCTAGTCTCCCCGACCAGTGGAAACAACCTCACTGCCTCTATCTTGTCTATCCCTTTCATTATTTTAAATGTTTCTATAAGATCACCCCTCATCCTTCTGAACTCCAACCAGTAAAGGCCAGTCTACTCAATCTATCATCATAAGGTAACCCCCTCATCTCCGGAATCAGCCTAGTGAATCATCTCTGTACCCCCTCCAAAGCTAGTATATCCTTCCTTAAGTAAGATGACCAAAACTGCATGCAGTACTCCAGGTGCGGCCTTACCAATACCTTATACAGTTGCAGCAAGACCTCCCTGCTTTTGTACTCCATCCCTCTCGCAATGAAGGCCAACATTCCATTCGTCTTCCTGATTACCTGCTGCACCTGCAAACTAACTTTTTGCGATTCATGCACAAGGACCCCCAGGTCCCTCTGCACCGCAGCATGTTGTAATTTCTCCCCATTCAAATAATATTCCCTTTTACTGTTTTTTTTCCCAAGGTGGATGACCTCACATTTTCCAACATTGTAATCCATCTGCCAAACCTTAGCCCATTCGCTTAACCTATCTAAATCTCTTTGTAGCCTCTCTGTGTCCTCTACACAACCCGCTTTCCCACTAATCTTTGTGTCATCTGCAAATTTTGTTACACTACACTTTGTCCCCTCTTCCAGGTCATCTATGTATATTGTAAACAATTGTGGTCCCAGCACCGATCCCTGTGGCACACCACTAACCACCAATTTCCAACCTGAAAAGGACCCATTTATCCCGACTCTCTGCTTTCTGTTAGTTAGCCAATTCTCGATCCATGCTAATACATTTCCTCTGACTCCGCGTACCTTTATCTTCTGCAGTAACCTTTTGTGTGGCACCTTATTGAATGTCTTTTGGAAATCCAAATACACCACATCCATCGGTACACCTCTATCCACCATGTTCGTTATATCCTGAAAGAATTCCAGTAAATTAGTTAAATATGATTTCCCCTTCATGAATCCATGTTGCGTCTGCTTGATTGCACTATTCCTATCTAGATGTCCCGCTATTTCTTCCTCAATGATAGCTTCAAGCATTTTCCTCACTACAGATGTTAAACTAACCAGCCTATTAGTTACCTGCCTTTTGTCTGCCCCCTTTTTTAAACAGAGGCGTTACATTAGCTGCTTTCCAATCCGATGGCACCTCCCCAGAGTCCAGAGAATTTTGGTAGATTATAACCAATGCATCTGCTATAACTTCCGCCATCTCTTTTAATACCCTGGGATGCATTTCATCAGGACCAGGGGACTTGTCTACCTTGAGTCCCATTAGCCTGTCCAGCACTACCCCCCTAGTGATAGTGATTATCTCAAGGTCCTCCCTTCCCACATTCCCGTGACCAGCAATTTTTGACATGGTTTTTGTGTCTTCCACTGCGAAGACCAAAGCAAAAGAATTGTTTAAGGTCCCAGCCATTTCCACATTTCCCATTATTAAATCCCCCTTCTCATTTTCTAAGGAACCAACATTTACTTTAGTCACTCTTTTCCTTTATATATATATATCGGTAAAAGCTTTTACTATCTGTTTTTATGTTTTGCGCAAGTTTACTTTCGTAATCTATCTTTCCTTTCTTTATTGCTTTCTTCGTCATTCTTTGCTGTCATTTAAAATTTTCCCAATCTTCTAGTTTCCCACTAACCTTGGCCACCTTATATGCATTGGTTTTTAATTTGATACTCTCCTTTATTTCCTTGGTTATCCACAGCTGGTTATCCCTTCTCTTACCGCCCTTCTTTTTCACTGGAATATATTTTTGTTGAGCACTATGAAAAAGCTCCTTAAAAGTCCTCCACTGTTCCTCAATTGTGCCAATGTTCAGTCTGTGTTCCCAGTCTACTTTAGCCAACTCTGCCCTCATCCCACTGTAGTCCCCTTTGTTTAAGCATTGTACGCTCGTTTGAGACACTACTTCCTCACCCTCAATCTGTATTACAAATTCAACCATACTGTGATCACTCATTCCGAGAGGATCTTTTACTAGGAGACCGTTTATTATTCCTGTCTCATTACACAGAACCAGATCTAAGATAGCTTGCTCCCTTGTAGGTTCTGTAACATACTATTCTAAGAAACAATCCTGTATGCATTCTATGAATTCCTCCTCAAGGCTACCCCGTGCGATTTGATTTGACCAATCGATATGTAGGTTAAAATTCCCCATGATTACTGCCGTTCCTTTTTCACATGCCTCCATTATTCCCTTGATTATTGTCCGCCCCACCGTGAAGTTATTATTTGGGGGCCTATAAACTACGCCCACCAGTGACTTTTTCCCCTTACTATCTCTCATCTCCACCCACAATGATTCAACATTTTGTCCATTAGAGCCAATATCGTCTCTCACAACTGTCCTGATATCATCCTTTATTAACAGGGCTACCCCACCTCCTTTCCCTTCTCGTCTATCTTTCCGAATTGTCAGATACCCCTGTATGTTTAATTCCCAGTCTTGGCCAACCTGCAACCACGTTTCTGTAATGGCCACCAAATCATACCCATTTGTAATGATTTGTGCCGTCAACTCATTTACTTTGTTTCGAATACACGCACACACACACACTCACACACTCATATACAGACTCACATACACACAAACACATACACACTCATGCGCACACTCACACACACACATAAACACAGAGACACACAGAGACAAACACACACACACACAGGCACACATAAACACACACACACACAGAGACACACACTCACACACAGAGACACACACACACAAAGACACAGACATAAGAACACAAACACTCACACACAAGACAGACACAGAGACAGACACGTACACACATACATAGACAGACACAGGCGTACACGGACAGACATGCATACACACAAACACAGACACATAAACAGACAGAGAGACGCAAATACATAGACACACACATAGACACATATAGACATAGGCACACACGCACAGATGTCTATGCATCGATAGACATGCAGACAGACAGACACGCACAGATAGATATTGAACTGTGAACTGCTTGATCGGGACTACAATCCTAGCCATGATCTTGCTCAGGGAGCGTTTGCCCTGGTCTTACCCGGGATCCCCACACACTGAGCTCCCGGTGCAGTTGTGTGTAATTTGTATTTCCCACTTTACTACAGTGCCTACACTTCAAAAGTCCTTCATTGGCTGTGAAGCACTTTGGGACAGCCTGCGGTTGTGAAAGGCGCTATAGAAATGCAAGTTCTGTATTTCTTTCCGGTTCACAGTCTCACCTCATTCTATCTCTGCACCTACCCCAGCTCTTTACCCCCCTCCCGCACTCTCCAGCCACTAACTCCAGACTTTGGTGCATGGCTTCGTGCCGGCCCCCACCATCACCCTTCCATTACTGGCCATGACCCCACTCTCAGGAACTCCCTTCCTCAACCCATCCAACTCTCTTCTCACCTTTACAGATCTTCTCAAAGATCAACTTTTCCAACCAAGCGTTTGGTCACTTCTCATAGAATGCTACAGCACAGCAGGAGGCCATGTGGCCCATCGAGCCTGTGCCGGCTCTGTGAACAAGCAATGCCACTAGTCCCGCTCCCCTGCCCATTCCCCATGGCCCTGCAAAAGTTTCCTTTTCAAGTATTTACCTCGAACTGATCAGGCCACTGGCAGTGTGTTCCACTCGGCCTGGGAGGGGTTAATTAAACTAAATCTGCTGTCCCGACAGCCGCCTGAGTGACTGAATGCGAAATACAGAGAGCCACACCCCTCGGTCTCAGTGCTCCTTCATCACCCGGTACAAAAATAACTCCTCACATTGACATCCAGTTCCAATAATAGAATAAGAGAGGCACAGGCCAGGAGAAGTCGCACAGCAATTCACTTAGCAACCAGCTGGCCTGCTCGAACTTTCGCTGGCACCAAGTAACCCTCTCCCTACATCCCTCGGCACTGGTGGACAATCAGAGGGTCAGTCTCTGGTGTTTACAGCAAGTCATAGGGGCCGTTGCCCAGTAACCAGTTCTGTAGAGGGATTATGCTTCATAGTGAACCGCTCCCTGCCCCAGTCAGTGTACCCAACCCCGGCTCCACATTTACGTTATTTCTACACCCTGTAATGACCTGCACTGTGAGCCCTGACCTTTCACCCTGGTGATGTTCTGCATTGTGAGCCCTGACCTTTCACCCTGGTGATGTCCTGCACTGTGAGCCCTGACCTTTCACCCTGGTGACATCCTGCACTGTGAGCCCTGACCTTTCACCCTGGTGATGTCCTGCACTGTGAGCCCTGACCTTTCACCCTGTGATGTCCTGCACTGTGAGCCCTGACCTTTCACCCTGGTGATGTCCTGCACTGTGAGCCCTGACCTTTCACCCTGTGATGTCCTGCACTGTGAGCCCTGACCTTTCACCCTGGTGATGTCCTGCACTGTGAGCCCTGACCTTTCACCCTGGTGATGTCCTGCACTGTGAGCCCTGACCTTTCACCCTGGTGACATCCTGCACTGTGAGCCCTGACTTTTCACCCTGGTGATGTCCTGCACTGTGAGCCCTGACCTTTCACCCTGCTGATGTCCTGCACTGTGGGCCCTGACCTTTCACCTTGGTGATGTCCTGCACTGTGAGCCCTGACCTTTCACCCTGGTGATGTCCTGCACTGTGGGCTTCGGCCCTTCAGTTGGGGTTCTCAATAATAAATTTAGGCTTCAACTTGCTTGTCTGTATCCGTGTTGCTTTTTGTGCCAAAGTTTGTTATTCAATTTTACTAATTCAATACACATAGTAGCAATGGGAGTGGAACTGAGAATATTGGCCCGAATGGGCGATAGGCTGTGCTGGGACTTAAAGAGGAAGCAACATCAATGAGACGTATATTAGGCTCAAAGAGCTTCTCTGAATCTAGATATAAAAACGATCTAAGATATTTGTCACTGTTTCTGATCATGGGACCCTGGCCTTTTGCTCCAATTGGCAGCAACAAATGGCTCACGTGTCCTGAGACTGAGTGTCCCATATTTAATTCCCAGGCAGGCCCCTTTAAAAGGACTGCAGTGGATGCAGCCCACTCCTCCATCAGTGAGATTAGCAAAGTGTCTCTGGAGAAAAGGACTCCGTGTAAAGTCCTTACTCTGCAGCATGAAACCACACGAGGCACATTCTGAGGACAAGGTCACTCCGTGACCTTAACTCTTTATTTCAGGACTCCAGAAGTGATGACCCTGCGTGGGACCTCCCTTTTTATACCTGTGTGATCAGGTAAGGAGTGTCTCCCACAAGTTCACCCCTTGTGGTCAAGGTGTGCATCTAGATTGAGTGTATACAGTAATACAGTGGTGTTACATACATGACATCACCTTCCCCCTCCCCCCCCCAACTGGGATCATAGGTTCAGTCTTTCAGGTGGTCTACGCTCCCTCGTGGAGCGCCGCAGTTGGGGCTCTGGTTGTTGGACACTGACGTGAGTGTCTGTCACCTGTGGTGATTCCGGCCTGTCCGGGCTGACCGCAGGGACTGTGCATTCTTCTGATTGCTCTTGTTGCATGTTCGCTGGCGGTAGTGTGAGCTCCATCTCATGGTCTTCTTCAGGTTCCTCCGTGTCGATGCTGAACCTTTTTTTTTACTTGGTCCAGATGCTTGTGGCATTTCTGGCCATTGTTGAGTTTTACCACGATGACCCTATTCCCCTTTTTGTCAATTACAGTACCCTCAAGCTATTTGGGCCACATGGCATGATTGAGGACGAATACATCTCCCCCTCGAATTATGGTCATGGTACTCGTTTTGGGACTGGCACTTGCCCTCAACTATGTTGGTCAGGACTGGGTGAATGAGGGACAACCGGGTTTTAAGTGTCCATTTCATTAGTAGCTCTGTGGGCGGGACCCCCGTGAGTGAGTGCGGTCGGGATCTATAGGCCAGCAGGAGGCACGATAGGCGGCATTGTAGGGAGGGTCCCTGAATCCTGAGCATACCTTGCTTAGTGATTTGGACCGCACGTTCCGCCTGGCCATTGGAGGCCGGCTTGAATGGCGCAGTCCTGACGTGGTTGATACCATTGCCCAACATGAACTCCCGGAATTCATAGCTTGTGAAACATGGGCCATTGTCACTAACCAGGATGTCCGGCAAGCCATGGGTTGCGAAGATCGCACGTAGGCTTTCCACGGTGGTGGCTGTTGTGCATGAATTCAGAATGATGCACTCGATCCATTTCAAGTACGCATCTACCACAATAAGGAACATCTTTCCCATGAATGGGCCCGCGTAGTCAACATGAATGCGTGACCATGGCCTGGTGGGCCAGGGCCACGGGCTGAGCGGGGCCTCCCTGGGGGCATTACCCAGCTGGGAACACACGTGCACCTGCGAACACAGTGTTCCAGGTCTGAATCAATTCCAGGCCACCAAACGTGTGACCGGGCAATGGCCTTCATCATCACGATGCCTGGGTGCTCGCTGTGGAGTTCCCTGATGAATGCCTACCTGCCCTTCTGGGTCATAACTATCCAGCTGCCCCATAGTAGGCAGTCAGCTTGGATGGAGAGCTCATCCATCCATCTATGGAACGGTCTGACCTCCTCAGGATATGCTCCGTGTGCGGGCGCCCAATCCCCAGTCAGGACACCTTTCTTAATCAGGGATAGGAGGGGATCTCTGTTGGTCCAGATTTTGATCTGGCGGGCTGTGATGGGGGAGCCTGCGCTGTCAAAGGCATCGACAGCCATGACCATCTCGGCGCTTTGCTCCGCTGCCCCCTCAGTGGTAGCCAGTGGAAGCCTGCTGAGTGCGTCAGCGCAGTTTTCAGTGCCGGGCCGGTGCTGGATGGAGTAATCATAAGCAGCCAGCGTGAGAGCCCATCGCTGTATGCGAGCTGATGCGTTAGCATTGATAGCCTTGTTGTCTTATGGTCCGTCTCTAATTCAAACTTCCTACCAAAGAGGTATTGATGCATTTTTTTCACACCATAGACACATGCGAGTGTCTCCTTCTCGCCATCCCATATCCCCGTTCTGCTTGAGAGAGCGACCTGGAGGCATAAGCCACAGGTTGTAGCTGGCCCTCAGCATTACTCTGCTGCAACACGCACCCAACCCCATAGGACGATGCATCACATGTCAGAACCAATTTTTTACAGGGGTCGTACAGGGTCAACAACTTGTTTGAACAAAGTAGGTTTCGTGCCTGATCAAAAGCCCGTTCCTGCAGTCCTCCCAAAACCAATCGCAACCCTTACGCAGGAGCACTGTAGCAGCTCCAACAACATGCTCAAGTTCGACAGAAAGTTCCTGAAATAGTTCAACAGTCCCAGAATGAACGCAACTCCGATGTGTTGCAGGGCCTGGGTGCTCGTCGAATCGCCTCTGTTTTGGATTCGGTCGGCCGAATCCCAATCTGCAGCAACCCTCCTGCCCAGAAACTCAACCTCAGGAGCTAAAACACACATTTAGACTTCTTGAGTCACGGCCTACCCGGTCCAGTCGGTGTAGCACCTCCTCCAGGTTGTGGAGGTGTTCCTCGGTGTCTCGACCCGTGATGAGGATGTCGTCCTGGAATACGATTGTTCCAGGAATGGATTTGAGCAGGCTTTCCATGTTTCGTTGAAAAATCGCGGCCGCTGATTGACTGCCAAATGGGCACCTGTTATAAACGAACAGTCCCTTGTGCGTGGTGATGGTGGTCAGTAGTTTGGATTCGTCGGCCAGTTCCTGGGTCATATAGGCTGAAGTGAGGTCCAACTTGGTGAACAGCTTGCCGCCTGCCAGCGTGGCGAAGAGGTCCTCCGCTCTCGGGAGCGGGTATTGGTCTTGTAGGGACACCCGATTGATGGTGGCCTTGTAGTCGCCACAGATCCTGACAGAGCCATCCGCTTTTAGGATGGGAACGATGGGGCTCGCCCAGTCGCTGAATTCAACAGGCGAGCTGATACCCTCTCTCAACAGCCGGTCCAATTCGCTCTCGATCTTTTTCCCGCATCACATACAGCACCGCTCTGGCTTTGTGGTGCACTGGCCTGGCGTCCGGTGTGATGTGTATCACTACTTTAGTGCCTTTGAAAGTCCCGATGCCAGGTTGGAATAGTGAGTCGAATTGTTGTAGAGCTTGTTGAGCATGAACTTCGCTCCACCGAGGACATTGCGTGAACATCCCCTCATTTCCAGTTCATCTCGGCTAACCAGCTCCTCCTTAACAGTGCGGGACCATTGCCCAGGACAATCCAGAGCGGCAGCCGATTCACTAACCCATTGTGTGTGACAGCCAACATTGCACTGCCTAGCACCGGAATGATTTCTTTGTTGTAAGTCCATAATTGTGTCTCAATACATGCTAATTTGGGTCTACTGGCTTTAAGTGGCCATAGCTTCTCAAATTGCTGATCGCCCATGAGTGACTGGCTGGCCCCAGTATCCAGCTCCATGTGTACTGGAATACCATTTAGTAAAACCCTCATCATTATTGGTGGTGTTTTGGTGTATGAGCTGTGAATATTTGAATATTTGAACATGGACCCGCTAAACCTCGGCATCTATCGGTTTGCCACAAAAGTCATCCTGCCTCAAAGAACCCTCTTCTGGTCCATCTGCCTCATATATCAGTCTGTTTGCAGGCTTTCTGCACATTCGAGCTAAATGGCCACTGAGATTGCAGATTCTGCAGACAAACTGTTGAAATCTGCAAGATCTAGCTGAGTGTTTTCCCCCACACCTCCAGCATGAGTTAAAGTTTCCATTGTTGGGGACAAAGGGACTATGGCCAGGAATTCCGCGCTGACTGTCCCTTTGACTGTTTTTAAGTACCCTATTAGTGGGTGTCAATGGCCCCATCCCGGGCTGCATTGTCCGCTGTGATGGTGTGAATGTCCGTTCAGCCTGCCATTGTCTCTGTTGAGGCCCTGCTCTGGGGTCTATTGCTGCCTGGGGAATGTTGAACTGCCCCTGCCTGCCTACGGGGCTCTGAGTCGCATTGATGATGTTGACTCCCTGATCCATCGCTGCGTTAGAGGCAGAATTGCGCGCGTATATTATTTTCGTCTCTTCCTCCCCCACCATAAAAGTTTGAGCTAACAACGCCGCTGCTTCCAAGGTCAAATCCTTGGTCTCAATTAATTTGCGGAAAATCCCCGAGTGACCGATGCCCTCGATAAAGAAATCCCTTAGCATCTCCCCCCTGCAGGCGCCTGTGAACTTACAGAGGCTGGCCAAACGCCGGAGGTCCGCTACAAAGTCCGGTATGCTCTGTCCTTCACGACGTTGGTGGGTGTAGAATCTGTGTCGGGCCATATGTACGCTGCTCGCCGGTTTGAGGTGCTCCCCGATCAATTTGCTAAATTCTTCAAAGATTTTGTCCGCCGGCTTTTCGGGTGCTAGTAAGTCCTTCATGAGCACGTAAGTCTTTGGCCCGCAGCTGGTCAAAAGATGAGCCCTTTGCTTGTTGGCCGCTGCATCCTCCAGCCATTCTTTGGTGAAGCCTCTCGACAAAATCGTCCCAGTCCTCCCCAACACAGTACCGTTCCTCTGTGCTACCGGTGGCCATTCTCGTGGGTCGTGAAT
>NC_091980.1:312321732-312461620 GCF_044704955.1 Pristiophorus japonicus | reverse complement strand
AGAGAGATCGAGCGAAAAGGGGGGGGAGAGAGAGCGAAAAGGGGGGGGGAGAGAGAGAGCGAAAAGGGGGGGAGAGGAGCGGAAAGGGGGGGGAGAGAGAGCGAGCGAAGGGGGAAAGGGGAGGGGGGAGAGGAGAGAGAGAGAGCGAAGGGGGAGCCAGAGAGAGAGAGAGAGAGAGGAGAGAAGGGGGAGCCAGAGAGAGAGAGAGAGAGAGAGAGAGAAGGGGGGAGCCACAGAGAGAGAGACAGAGAGAGAGAAGGGGGGAGCCACAGAGAGAGAGACAGAGAGAGAGAAGGGGGGGAGCCACAGAGAGAGAGAAGGAGAGAAGGGGGGAGCCACAGAGAGAGAGAGAGAAGGGGGGAGCCCAGAGAGAGAGAGAGAGAGAGAGAGAGAGAGGGGAGGAGCGAGAGAAGGGAGGAGCCAGAGAGAGAGAGAGAGAGAGAAGGGGGGAGCCACAGAGAGAGAGAAGGGAGAGCCAGAGAGAGAGAGAGAGAGAGAGAGTGAGAGAAGGGGGGAGCCACAGAGAGAGAGAAGGGAGGAGCCACAGAGAGAGAGAGAGAAGGGGGGGAGCCACAGAGAGAGAGAGAGAAGGGGAGCCAGAGAGAGAGAGAGAGAGAGAAGGGGGGAGCCACAGAGAGCAGGAGAGCGCCACAGAGAGACGGAGCGCGCCACAGAGAGACAAGACAAATCCAGGGAGACAGTGAGTAAGAGTGAGGTAGTGAGACAAAACACGAGTGATAGAGTGACCTAGAGAAAAGAGCAACACAGAAGTATAGATGAGAGAGAGCATGCAAGATAAAGAAAGTGCCGTGTGTGTGAGAAAGAGAAAGCCAAGACAAGCATTCTCTCGGTTGACTAATCAGTGACTCGTGGTGAAAGTGCATGGGAGGTCTTGGTTTGGCTGTAATACCCTCATGGTCAAACAGTAGTGCACTCACACCCACACTCACAGATGAACAGCCATTGTAAGGGGGTATCATGAACTGCTGTCAGGACAAGATGGAACGGGCAAAACAAGAGAGACAAGAATAGTAGTTACATACATTTAATTAGCTTAAAAAAATGCAATTGCACATCCATTTTCAGGAATCTGGGATTTACATATACTGCAAATCTTCTCTAGAATCTGTTAAAGATTTTAATATGCCCCATCACCACCTCACACCGCCAACACACACTCAACATTCTTTTATTTTCAAATCCATTGTTGACATCACTTTGCGTTAACCTACGGGTAGCTGTCAGCTGATTAAAAGCCTCCTTACAGGATGCAACTATTTATAAAATAGTCTCTGTGCCTAGCTCCTTCGCTGTGACTCTCGCTCTGCGTTACTCGCCACATTTCTCTCTCTCTGGCTTTGCGTCGAGCTCTCTCTTCTCTCTCTCACTTTTGTATTTATAAAATAAGATAGGTTTTCAATGTGAAGGGCTTTGCAAAAGCTGTTTTACCGTGGAAAATGATCGTTGCTACAAAGGCCTGAATACTCTGTGCCCACATAATACCCGACAGGACCAGCACTGTTCACTCAGAGGCCCAAGCAAAACAACAAACGCAACTGAATAGTTTCCTTGACTGCAGGTTTAAGTCACTGGAATAAAAGGCTTGCTTATTCCACGCTGCAATCAACCGTCACGACCTTCCGCTTCCTCATCAATTTCAAAATCAAAAATAGGCAGGCAACATTTTTTTTTGTTGCAAACATTCCGTTTCCACTAATCTTAGTCCAAAATAAATTAGTATTTGCTAAGTGACTAATCCCAGAGTGGAACTTTATTATTACATCAGACCCTTTTCCTTAAGGTGCACACTCCTTGACTGCTTTGTGTAAGACAGATCAGGCTTTCCACAAGGTGAAACATTTGCAGTAAACATTTTGAGGTTGGATTCCTGGTCTGTGGTGAGCTGGGAAATCTCTGACTCGGGCCCTGCTACTGGTCTCAGTCCCCTGGGGGTGGGGACAGCCAAGGCAAGGGTCCTGCTCACTACCCAGTGAGCCCTGCTGGAAAATGCCTGTGTGGAGGCATCAAGCAAGCTCAACTGTGCTGCCTCTCTCCCAGCAAACCCCCGCACCCAGCATAACTTGAATTCCCCACCAGCTCTCTCAACCTCTCCACTGCCTCGGGGTTGTCCAGCATCCAGTTCTGGACGAGCCGTAACTTCCCCCGGCTAAACACTGAGAATTCTAACATCCTCCCTGGTCAGGGTCCCAGGCTAAACTAGATTGCTCACAACCACTATTTGACCCGGAGAGGAGCCTCCAACCTCATATCCGCTCCATCACCAAAATGGCCGACTTTAACGTCGGCCGTCTCCGTCTCTGCCTCAGCTCATCCGCTGCTGAAACCCACATCCATGCCTTTGTTACTTCCAGACTCAACTATTCCAATGCTCTCCTGGCCGACCTCCCATCTTCCACCCTCCATAAATTTCAGCTCATCCAAAACTCTGCTGCCTGTGTCCTAACTCATACCAAGTCCCGTTAACCAATCACCACTCTCCTCGCTGACCTACATTGGCTCTCGGTTCTAATGCCTCCAATTTCAAATTCTCATTCTCTAAATCCCTCCATGATCTCTTGCCCCTCCCCATCACTAACCTCCACCAGTCCCAGAACCACCACCTCCCCTTCCCCCCGCACCAGAGATCTCTGTGTTCCTCCAACTCTGGCCTCTTGTGCAGCCCTCCCGACCTTTGCCCCACCACTGGCAGCCGCCTTCAGCCATTCACGCCCCCAAGTTCACCTCCCCATCTCCCTCTTCTCTTTTAAGATCCTCCTTAAAACCCACTTTTAGTCATCCTCTTATCATCTTTGACTTGGCATTCATTTCAGTCAGTTCTGTGAATCATCTTGGGATGTTTCTCAGACTTAAAGGCAAGTTTTTTGTAGGAAGTCACCATCTATGCTCAAGTTGCATGAGGTACTGGTCCCTGTGGAACTTTACCTGACATCACTCCTGGGACCACCTGATCTGTATGACTTGCTCCTTGCTCTAAACTGAGCCGTCAATTCTATCAAACACATTTTTTTTTAAAACCTTGGGGATATCACGTTCTGAATTTTGATCTGAATCAAATGCAGAATCAGAGATGCAGTAGCAAGCCAGTCACGTGTGAATCCACTGAGATACTGGGAGTGTCGCAATCAAAGACACACTCAAACCTATTGAGCACAATGGGTGGTTATGCCTAGCCCAACCTTTAGGTCACTTTGAACTTATTACAAGGAGGTGTAGCACAAGCACTGTGCTGTAACTAGCCTTCTCTAATTTCACTTTCTTGTCCTTGGGAAGTGCCCGGTTCGTGATATTCAACCATGGAAGGCATCACAACGGTCCACGCAACTCAAGTTTTCAATATGGACCACTAGATAGCGATTAGGAGCAAGAATCCTGGCCAATTTGGTCCTCTTGAGCCCAAGGCCAATTGCAGCACCCCAACAACCACTAATTCGGTGTAAACCTGGTCTGTTCAGCACAAGATACTTCCTGCCGTCACAAACCCGAGCCATTAGCAGACTGCTTTATGTTCTACCATGGACCTTGAGCAGACTCCGCGCCTTGTGGACACCCATGTGTCCATCTCCTCAACCCCCTCCAAGGGGAAAATAACTCATTCGTCTTTTTCCTCTCTCATTTCCTTCTCATCCTTCATGTGCTCCACAGACCTACCCACTTGCTAGGGTTTGGCTCTTGGTACCATTGTCACCATTCAATTGTGAGCCTTCAGCAGGAAGCACTAGACAATGATCTCCACCCCCCCCCCACCCCCGACCAACGGTAGCACCCCTCGTACTGCCTCTGGCAGAGACCAGCTAACTCAGCAAAGGCTGGGGATTGAACCGCCTTGGTCTGTGTGGCTCAGAGTCAGTGCTTCGCCAATATTCCCTTTAAGCCGCTCAGCCATGTGGCCGCCTGCAGCTCCTGCGCAGGCCGCCTGCTGGCTTTTTAAGGGGAGAAACGGTACATGCGCGGAAATTTGAATGGACCGTGCGGCCCATTAAAGGGGCCACACACCCTCAAAAAATTAAAGGGAGCATTGGTCCTTGTCTCCAATATACGGTATACAGCAACGGCAGGCTCTGCTCACTAGTGTAGACTAAAAACAAACAGTGGTGCACTCATTAACTATAGTGTGTGAAAGGAAACATTGCTTACAGACCTATCGCTGGAGCATTTATACAGAGCTCTCTGGCCAGTAGAAGGAACGTCTTTCCCAACACGTAGACATTGACCTGCAAGAAAGTTTAAGAATCATTAAACACCATACTTTTCAAAAATTGGATCTTTTAAAATATTTTAAAGGTCCCCTCGACTGTATTTGCCATTTGAATGCCTGCTGATGCCTTTCAATAATCAATCAGCTGCAACAAAAGGAGAGCTCAGAGACAAATTTTCACCTCTGCCCCAGAGATACCTGCTCCCTCTGACTCGTGTGCTACTGCCCGGCAGCAAAACATACATTTCTCTCTCCCCTGCCCGCTGCTCTCCCCCTGCCCTCCCCCTCCCCCTCCCCCCCAGTACATTTCACCCCTCCTTTCCTTAGGTTAAAGCCTGCTGTTCCACAAATACAGACCTCACTCCAGTACCTCAGTGAAGTGATGACTACAAGAGTGAGCATAGATTGCAAGTCAATGGGCTATAAGAATTGGAAGCAGGAGCCTGCTCCGCCATTCATTAAGATCATGGCTGATTTTCGACCTCAACTCCACTTTCTTGCCCTATCGCCATTGTTAAGTATGGAAGAACTCCACAAGACTGAGTACTGTGAGCTAAAACTGATGTGACCTTCATCTCTTTAATACAACTCCAGAGTGACTAAGCAGCCTGGCAGACAGCCTTTTATCCTCCCTTGCACGAGGTGTGCAGGTGACCCTTGGGCCTCCAACAGTTGCACCCTCTGGTGGCAAGTCCTACACAGTTACAATGTTTACATACATAACACCCATATCCCTTGATTTCCTGAGAGTCCCAAAAATCTATCGATCTCAGCCTTGTTCTGAGCATCCACAGCCCTCTGGGGCAGAGAATTCCAAAGATTCGCAACCCTCTGAGTGAAGAAATTCCTCCTGTCTCAGTCCGACCCCTTAACCTGAGACTATGCCCCCCGAGTTCTAGACTCTCCAGCCAGGGCAAACATCCTCTGACCAGCGATGTTACTCACGGGGTGGAAACATAGGAGCTGGAGTAGTCCATTCAGTGCACCTCCCCACCCCCCCCCCCCCACCACCCCGAGTCTGTTCCCCCATTCAATGAGATCATGGCTGATCTGTGATCTAACTCCATCTACCCACCTTTGCCCCATATTATCCCTCAATACCTTTGGTTAACAACAATATATCAATCTCTGATTTAAAATTAACAATTGACCCAGCATCAATTGCCATTTTTAGACGAGAGTTCCAAATTTCTACCACCCTGTGTGTAGAAGTGTTTCCTAATTTCACTCCTGAAAGGCCTGGCTTTAATTTTTAGACTATGCCCCCTAGTCCTAGACTCCCCAACCAGCGGGAATAGTTTCTCTCTGTCTACCCTATCTGTTCCCCTTAATATCTTGAAAACTTTGATCAATCACCCCTTAATCTTCTAAAGTCCAGGAAATACAACCCTAGTTTGTGTGATCTCTCCCCATAATTTGTCCCATTTAAAACTGAGATGAGGAGAAATTTCTTCTCTGAGGGTTGTTAATCTATGGAATTCACTGCCTCAAGAGAGCTGTGGAAGCTGGGACATTGAATAAATTTAAGACAGAAGTAGACAGTTTCTTAAACGATAAGGGAATAAGGGGTTATGGGGAGCGGGCGGGGAAGTGGAGCTGAGTCCATGATCAGATCAGCCATGATCTTATTGAATGGCGGAGCAGGCTCGAGGGACCATAATCCTGCTCCTATTTCTTATGTTATGTTCTTATAATTTAACCCTTGGAGTCTGGGTCATCATCATCATCATAGGCGGTCCCCCGAAGCGAGGATGACTTGCCTCCACACCAAAAAGGGATGAGTTCATAGGTGTTTCAATGAAGGATCTAATATTCCAAATCCCAAACGACATCCTGAAGGGTGGAAGATGCCTGTGTGTGCATTTTTTTTTGTGTGTGTGTGTTGGCCGTTGCACACCAGCTTGACAGAACTAGATCTTGGTCCAGTGGCAAGGATCAACCAAGACGACTGGAGACCAGCTCGGCTCCGGGTAGCATTCTGGTAAAAGGAGCTGCCAATCATCCCGCATTCATTGTAATGAGGTCCCACCAAGCACCACCCTGGGAGCTGAAACGGAGGCCTCGCTCCACCCCCCACGCTCACCACAAGAAACCACACAAAACATTCTTTACCCTTTGTAAGACTCTGGTTAGGTTCGGAGGTCTGTCACCTCAAACAACCAGGGTGGCCTTTGCGTCAAATGTAACACAATAAGGAGGTAAAATGGAGCAGAAAACAACTTAACCATCTGCAACAGCAGCATTTCTACAGCGTTCAGTGCCTGGACTCATTATTGTAAGTGTACTCTGCACACTATCTCTGTAACAGTATAGTCTTATCAAGAAGATGGGAAATTATTTTTGTGAATACTTCAGTTGCTATAAGTGCTACATTAAGATGTTGCACGAATTTTCTGTGTTTAATACACAGGCATGCAATAAAGAAAGAAGCAAGTGGTGTTGAATTTTTGACAAGAAACTGGTGCCATGCCGTTCTGGTCAGTCCATTACAGGAGGGATATTAAAACCATGGAAAAGAGATTGTTAAGATTCACTACGATTATATCGGCAATGAGGGCTCCAGTTTTGAAAGGCTTAAAAAAAAAACTGGGACTTTTTCACTGGAACAAAGAAACTTAAGGGGGATCTCAGAGTTTTTGAAATTCTGACGTTGAGAGGGTAAACGGTGAAAAATTGCTTCTATTGGTTGGCGCATCAGCAACAAGGCACTGACTCAGGATTATTACTAAACCAATGTAGAAGCATAGAATAGTATAGCACAGGAGGCCGTCATTTGGCCCATCGAGTCTGCGCCGGCTCTTTCGAAGAGCATGGGGAAATATGTGGGAGGTTAGAAGAGATGTTTTCACACAAAAGGCTGTTACAAGATTGCATGTTTTACACAGACTAGAACATCAGCAATATGTGAAAAGCCCAACAAGGGAGGATTCGCTATTGGATTTAGTAATGGGGAATGAAAGAAAGCAGATGAGAGAAGTAAAAGTAGAGGGACATCAAGGCAATAGTGACCATAATATATGCTTTAAGATGACAATTGAGAAGGACACACAAGTATGACGAAGACCAGGGGAATAGATTGGAGAAAATCTTATTTTCAGGGGCTGAGAACAGAACTTGAGAAAATAAAATGGGCAACAATATTGGCAAACAACGATGTGGAACAGCAATGGGAAACATTTAAAATGGTGTACAACAGAGTGCAAGAATAATATATTCTGCTAAAAGGAAAGAACAAACTAAACACTAATGAGACACCATGAATGAATAAAGTCACAGGGGAATAACTGAGGGTAAGGAAAGAAGCATACAAGTACATAGACAGCAGGGGAGTGCATGATAAGGGAGAATACAAAGAGGTTTGGAGAGAAGTCAAAAAACAATTAGGAAGCCAAAGAGGAACTATGAAATTAAATTATCAAGGAACATAGAACAAAATAGTAAAATGTTTTATTGGAACATAAATTAAAAAGGAAAGTTGGGGATGGGAATAGGGCCATTAAGGGATAGACAGGATAATACCACAGGTAAGGATAGAGAGATGGCAGAAATATTAGATAATTACTTTGCTTCAGTATTTACCATGGAGATAGGACAGATGGACATGACATTGGATCATGAGATTAGTAATTAAATAAATGCACTTAAAATAAAGAGGTGGTAGATTAAATAATCAAACTTAAAGAAGGAAAAAACCCCGCTCTGGATGCATTATATCTGCGCATTTTAAAAGAATCTAGGGAAGAGATAGCAGAGGCATTGCTACACATATTTAATAATTCGTTAAAAAAAGGTGTAGTGCCAGAGGACTGGTGGTTGGCTGAAGTAATACCTATATTTAAGGTGGCCGCGTGGGACCAGCCGAAGAGACTCCAAGGCAGGCGTTCATTCTGCCGAAGGGACTGAGGCCGCCGCTGAACCGACCGAGGCGTGGCGTCGTCTCATACTCCCAACCAATTTTTAAACTTTTAAACTTATTAAACAATCTGGGACAACTTTTAAAACTTACATTTGAGACTCTCCCAACTGAAATGCTTTATGTTGTGTATCTGTAAAGCATGCACTCCCATGTTCCGCCACCAGGGAGCGCATCCCCTGAAGTCTCAAGGGATCCCAGCATCCCTTGGGAGCACTGTATATAAGCCGGCCCCTAAGGCCTGTTCCTCACTCTGGAGTGTCTTATTAAAGACAGAGGTCACTGTTACTTTAACCTCCCTGTGTGCAGTCTCATCTGTGTTAGGAACACAATAATTGGCGACGAGTATACAAATCCAAAGATGCAGCAAACTGTGGGCATCCTGGAGAGGTTCTTGGAGGGTGAGGACTGGGAAGCCTATGTCGACAGCTAGACCAGTACTTTGTAGCCAACGAGCTGGTCGGAGAAGGAAGCGCTGTAAAAAGGAGAGCGGTCCTCCTCACAGTCTGCGGGGCACTGACCTACAGCCTCATGAAGAATCTTCTGGCTCCGGTGAAAACCACAGCTAAGTTGTATGAGGAACTGTGAACACTGGTCCGGGAGCATCTTAACCCGAGGGAGAGCATGCTGATGGCGAGGTATCGGTTCTACACGTGCCAGCGATCTGAAGGTCAGGAAGTGGCGAGCTACATCGCCGAGCTAAGATGACTTGCAGGACAATGTGAGTTTGATGGCTACCTGGAGCAAATGCTCAGAGACTTTTTTGTACTGGGCATTGGCGATGAGATCATCCTACGAAAACTTTTGACTGTGGAGACACCGACCCTCAGTAAGGCCATTGCGATAGCACAGGCGTTTATGTCCACCAGTGATAACACCAAACAAATCTCTCAGCACACAAGTGCTAGCAATGTTCATAAATTAACTGGAACTGTGTATGCGAGCAGAAATGTACAGGGCAGAACCCATGAGTCTGCAACTGCCAGCAGGCCTCAGGTGACCCAGATGACTCAGAGTCCGCAACAAAGGATGAATGCAAGGCAATTCACACCTTGTTGGCGCTGTGGAGGCTTCCATTCAGCCTATTCATGCCGCTTCAAAGGGTATGTTTGCAAGAACTGTGGAACAATGGGGCACCTCCAAGCTCCAGACGAGCTGCAAGCTCTGCAAAACCTGCTAACCATCACGTGGCAGAGGAAGATCGGTCCATGGTGGATCAAAGCAATTTCGAGCCTCAGAGGGGGCAGATACTGAAGTACATGGGGTGCACACATTTTCAACGAAGTGTCCACCTATAATGCTAAATGTAAAAGTGAATGGCTTACCCATAGCCATGGAAGTGGACACTGGCGCTAGCCAATCCATCATGAGTAAAAAGATGTTTTGGAGACTGTGGTGCAACAAGGCACTTAGACTAGCCCTGAGCCCCGGCCACACGAAACTGAGAACGTACACCACATGCTTATCACTGTCCTGGGCAGCACCATGGTCAAGGTCACCTACGAGGGCACAGTGCACGAACTGCCACTCTGGATTGTCCCGGGCGATGGCCCCACACTGCTTGGAAGGAGCTGGCTGGGCAAAATCTGCTGGAACTGGGATGACATCCGAGCGCTATCACATGTCGATGAGGCCTCATGTACCCAGGTTCTAAACAAATTTATTTTCCGTTTTGAGCCAGGCATTGGAAACTTTTCCGGGGCGAAGGTGCAGATCCACTTGGTCCTAGAGGCACGACCCATTCACCACAAGGTGCGAGCGGTACCTCACATGATGAGGGAGAGAGTGGAAATCGAGCTAGACAGGCTGCAATGCGAGGGCATCATCTCCCCAGTGGAATTCAGCAAGTGGGCCAGCCCGATTGTTCCAGTACTCAAAAGTGATGGCACGGTCAGGATTTGTGGCGATTATAAAGTAACTATTAATCGTTTCTCGCTACAGGACCAATACCCGCTACCTAAGGCAGACGGCCCATTTGCGACGCTGGCAGGAGGCAAGACGTTCACCAAGCTTGACCCGACTTCGGCCTACATGACGCAGGAGCTGGAGGAGTCTTCGAAGGGCCTCACCTGCATCAACACGCACAAGGGACTGTTCATCTACAACAGGTGCCCGTTTGGAATTCGGTCGGATGCAGCGATCTTCCAGAGAAACATGGAGAGCCTACTCAAGTCGGTACCACACACGGTGGTCTTTCAGGACCAAACATTTGTCACGGGTCGGGACACCGTCGAGCACCTACAAAACCTGGAGGAGGTCCTTCAGCGACTGGATCGCTTGGGCTGCGGCTGAAGAGGTCGAAATGCGTCTTCATGGCAACAGGAGGTGGTTTTGGGGAGAAAGATCGCGGCGGACGGCATTCAGCCCACAGACGCCAAGACAGAGGCTATCAGGAATGCGCCCAGGCCACAGAACGTCACGGAGCTGCGGTCGTTCCTGGGACTCAACTATTTTGGTAACTTCCTACCGGGGTTAAGCACCCTCTTAGAGCCCCTACATGTGTTATTGTGTAAAGGTGAGAACTGGGTATGGGGAAAAAAAAAAAAGTAATTGCTTTTGAGAAAGTCAGAAACATTTTATGCTCCAACAAGCTGCTTGTATTGTATAACCCGTGTAAAAGACTTGTGCTAGCATGTGATGCGTCGTCGTACGGAGTCGGGTGTGTATTACAACAAGCTAACGTTGCGGGGAAGTTGCAACCTGTCGCCTATGCCTCCAGGAGCTTGTCTAAGGCCGAGAGGGCCTACAGCATGATTGAGAAAGAGGCATTAGGGTATGTGTTCGGGGTAAAGAAAATGCATCAGTACCTGTTTGGCCTCAAATTTGAGCTGGAAACCGATTACAAGCACCTCATATCCCTGTTCGCTGAAAACAAGGGGATAAATATTCATGCCTCAGCCCACATACAAAGGTGGGCACTCGCACTATCAGCATATAACTATACCATCCGCCACAGGCCAGGCACCGAGAACTGTGCGGATGCTCTCAGTCGGCTACCATTGCCCACCACGGGGGCGGAAATGGCGCAGCCTGCAAACTTGTTGATAGTGGTGCAGCCCGCAGACTTGTCGACGGTCATGGAAGCATTTGGAAATGATAAATCACCTGTCACGGCCCTCTGCTGTCCCTAGTAAAAAAAACTGCATGGGAGCTGGGCCAGCATCCCTGTTGAAATGCAAGAGCTAATCAAGTCGTTCCAGCGGTGAAAGGACGAGCTGTCCATTCAGGCAGACTACCTGTTGTGGGGTAACCGCGTAGTGCTACCCAAAAAGGGCAGGGAGACGTTCATCTCGGATCTCCACAGCACATACCCAGGTATAGTAATGATGAAAGCGATAGCCAGATCCCACATGTGGTGGCCCGGTATCAACTCTTGACTCGAGTCTTGTGTACGGCAATGCAGCATGTGTGCTCAGTTGAGCAACGTGCCCAGAGAGACACCACTAAGTTTGTGGTCCTGGCCCTCCAGACCATGGTCGAGGATCCATGTTGATTACATGGGCCCGTTTCTCAGTAAAATGTTCCTGGTGGTGGTGGATGCTTTTTCAAAATGGATTGAATGTGAAATAATGTCGGGAAGCACTGCCACCGCCACCATTGAAAGCCTGAGGGCCATGTTTGCCACCCACGGCCTGCCTGACATACTGGTCAGTGACAAACGGGCCATGTTTCACCAGTGCTGAATTTAAAGAATTCATGACCCACAATGGGATCAAACATGTCACCTCGGTCCCGTTTAATCCAGCCACCAATGGGCAGGCAGAGCGAGCAGTACAAACAATCAAACAGAGCCTTAAACAAGTCACAGAAGGCTCACTCCAAACCCGCCTGTCCCGAGTACTGCTCAGCTACCGCACAAGACTCCACTCGCTCACAGGGGTACCCCCGGCTGAGCTACTCATGAAAAGGACACTTAAAACCAGACTCTCGCTGGTTCACCCCAACCTGCATGATCAGGTAGAGAGTAGGCGGCAGCAACAAAATGTAAACGATGGTCGCGCCACTGTGTCACGGGAAATTGATCTGAATGACCCTGTGTATGTGCTAAACCATGGACATGGTCCCAAGTGGATCGCGGGCACGGTGATAGTTAAAGAAGAGAGTAGGGTGTTTGTAGTCAAACTAGACAATGGACAAATTTGCAGAAAGCACCTGGACCAAACGAGGCTGAGGTTCACAGACTGCCCTGAACAACCCACAGCAGACACCACCTTTTTCGAGCCCACAACACACACCCAAAGGATCAATGACACCACGCCGGAACAGGAAATTGAACCCATCACGCCCAACAGCCCAGCAAGGCCAGGCTCACCCAGCAGCCCTGCAGGGCCAACAACACGCCAACCCAGCGAGGGCACAGCCAACACACCAGAACAGACATTTGTACCGAGGCGGTCCACCAGGGAAAGAAAGGCTCCGGACCGGCTCACCTTATAAATAATTTTCACTTTGACTTTGGCGACGGAGTGATGTGTATCTGTAAAGCATGCACTCCCATGTTCCGCCACCAGGGAGCGCATCCCCTGAAGTCCCAAGGGATCCCAGCATCCCTTGGGAGCACTGTATATAAGCCGGCCCCTAAGGCCTGTTCCTCACTCTGGAGTGTCTTAATAAAGACTGAGGTCACTGTTACTTTAACCACCCTGTGTGCAGTCTCATGTGTGTTAGGAACACAATACTTTTAAACATCTATTATTAACTTACATCTTTGACCGTTAACAACTTTTTAAATTGGGGAAACTTTTATAATCTATTATTTATCTACATCTTAGTTTTTTTTTTAACAACTCTTAGAGAAACTTCTTAAAATGTTTTAACAACGCTTAGAAACTTGAAATAAATTGGGAAATTTTATAAATTTTTAATCTTTTAAAATAACTTTGGAAGTCACCTTCCTAATGCTTGCCCCCTCCAACCCAGCCTCGGGCCATCTACCCTCAAGGGCGCTACCTGGCGTCGAGCTTGCGGCCAACACCTCGCCATAGGCAATTCGGCTTATCGAGCAGTGCCTGGTCTCGTCGCCTTGGACCCCCTTGCCACTGGACCAAGACCTTGCCACGCTAAGCCCGTGAGGTGGCCGGTGTGCAGCAGCCACCCCACGTTAAAAGCACTCACGCACAGGCATCTTCCACTCCCATCAGTATGAAGTTCGGGATCTGGAATGTCATGACCCTCATGGACAATCCCAACAGCAACAGACCGGAACGCCGCACTGCCATAGTTGCCCGGGAACTCAGATGTTTTGACATCGACATCGCCGCCCTCAGCGAGACCCAGCGGGCAGGGGAAGGCCAGTTGAAGGAACATGCTGGAGGTTGCACCTTCTTCTGGAAAGGGAAACCAGAGGCAGAACGCCGCCTCCATGGAGTCAGCTTTGCCGTCAAGAATGAGCTGGTCGACCACCTCAAAGACTCCCTCTGTGGGGTCAACGAATGCCTCATGACTCTCCGTATCACCCTATCTCGGAACCAATATGCCACAATCATCAGTGCATACGCCCCTACACTCGTAAAGAGGGTTTTTATTCCAACCTCTAGACATCCTTGTCCCGTGATCCTCCTGGGTGATTTTAATGTCAGGATTGGCAAAGACACAGCCCTCTGGGGATGCATGATTGGCAGAGAGGGGGTAGGGAAAGCCAACTCCAACGGTACCCTACTCCTGACAAAATGTCTTGAACATGAACTCCTCATTTCCAACACCCTGTTCCGCCAGAGGGACAAATACAAGGCATCAAGGCAACACCCTCGCTCCAAACACTGGCACCTGCTTGACAATGTCATCGTCCGAGCCAGGGATCGCAAGGATGTGCGCATCACCCGCGCCATGACAGGAGCTGACGACTGCTGGACGGACCACCGCCTAATCAGATCCATCATCAAACATTAACATTGCCCCAAAGCAGAGGGGACAGCAGCAGTTCAACAAAAAAGTTAATGCCGGGGCACTGAGAGACCCAGCTAAGAGAGCCCTATACAGCCAGCACCTCACAGCCAATCTGGCGTGCCTTGATGACCCCGAGATTCTGAATGCCCACAGCGCTTGGTCTGCCCTCCAGGCCTCTATAACCAGTGCCTGTGAAGAAACACTTGGTCACTCAACCAGAAAACACCAGGACTGGTTTGATGAAAATGATCAGGAGATCGAAATAGATCGCAAGCGCAAAGCATTTCTGAGCTTCAAGCCCAATTCGGGAGCTGCAAAACTCAAGGCTTAGGTCCAACAAAAAACTCGGGACCTAAAGAACAGGTGGTGGATAGAGAAAGCACAGGAGATACAACAACTGGCCGACAGCCACAATATGCAAGGATTTTTCACTGCAGTCAAGGCCACCTACGGTCCAAACTCCCAAAGCCACCCCACTCCTGTCCAAGAACGGGGAAACACTCATCAAGGACACCGAGGCTGTCAGGGCACTTTGAAGATCTCCTCAATCAAGACTCTGCCTTTGACTCGAGTGTTCTCGATTCCATCCCGCAGCATGCGACCCGCCACCAACTCAGTGAGACCCCAACGTTGCACGAGGTAGGCAAAGCCATAAAACAGCTCAATAACAAGGCTATGGATGCGGATGGAATCCCTGCTGAGGCGCTAAAGTGGAGAGGCGCTGTTGGCGCGGATACATGACCTCATCTCTCTCATCTGGAGGGAGGAGAGCATGCCGGGAGATCTCAGAGATGCAGTGATTGTGACCATCTTTAAAAGGGGGCCAAGTCCGACAGCGGCAACTACAGGGGAATCTCCCTGCTTTCAGCCACTGGGAAAGTTGTCGCTCGAGTTCTCCTCAATCGTCTTCTCCCTGTAACCAAGGAGCTCCTCCCGGAATCACAATGCGGATTTCGTCCCTGTCGGGGCACAACAGACATGATCTTTGCACCAGTTGCAGGAAAAATGCAGGGAGCAGCGCCAGCCCTTATACATGGCCTTTTTCGATCTTACAAAGGCCTTTGACACTGTCAACCGTGAGGGTCTATGGAGCGTCCTCCTCCGTTTCGGATGTCCCCAAAAGTTCGTCAACATCCTTCGCCTGCTTCATGATGACATGCAGGCCGTGATCCTTACCAACGGATCCATTACAGACCCAATCTATGTCCGGACCGGGGTCAAACAGGGCTGCGTTATCACTCCAACCCTCTTCTCAATCTTCCTCACTGCCATGCTCCACCTCACAATCAACAAGCTCCCTGTTGGAGTGGAACTAAACTACAGAACCAGTGGGAAGCTGTTTAACCTACGCCACCTCCAGGCCAGGTCCAAGATCACCCCAACCTCTGTCGTTGAGCTGCAGTATACGGACGACGCCTGCGTCTGTGCATATTCAGAGGCTGAACTCCAGGATATAGTCAATGTATTCACTGAGGCATATGAAAGCATGGGCCTTACACTTAACATCCGTAAGACAAAGGTCCTCCACCAGTCTGTCATCGCCGCACAGCACTGCCCTTCAATCAACAGGATCCATGGTGCGGCCCTGGATAACGTGAACCATTTCCCATATCTCGGGAGCCTCTTATCAACAAAGGTAGACATTGATGCGGAGATTCAGCATCGCCTCCAGTGCGCCAGCGCAGCCTTTGGCCGCCTGAGGAAAAGAGTGTTTGAAGACCAGGCCCTCAAATCTACCATGAATCTCATGTACTACAGGGCTGTAGTAATACCCGCTCTCCTGTATGGGTCTGAGGCATGGACGATGTACAGAAGGCACCTCAAGTCGCTGGAGATATATCACCAATGCTGTCTCCGCAAGATCCTGCAAATCTCCTGGGAGGACAGGCGCACTAACTTCAGCGTCCTCGTCCAGGCTAACATTCCCAGTATTGAAGCACTGACCACACTCGATCAGCTCCGCTGGGCAGGCCACATAGTTCGCATGTCAGATACGAGACTCCCTAAGCAAATGCTTTATGTGGAGCTCCTTCATGGTAAACGAGCCAAAGGAGGACAGCGGAAACAGCGGTTACAAGCACACCCTCAAAGCCTCCCTGGTACAGAGCGACATCACCACTGACACCTGGGAGACCCTGGCCGCAGACCGCCCGAGGTGGAGAAAGTCCACCCGGGAGCACGTTGAGCTCTTTGAGTCTCGACACAAGGAGCATGAAGAGGCCAAGCGCAGGCAGCGGAAGGAGCGCGCGGCAAACCAGCCCTACCGACCCCTTCCCCCGACGAATGTCTGTCCCACCTGTAACAGGGATTGTTCAGCCATCAAAGAACTCACTTTGGGAGTGGAAGCAAGTCCTCCTCGATTCCGAGGGACTGCCTATGATGATGATTTAAGAAGGGAGATAGAACATGTCCAGGTAACTATAGACCAGACAGTTTAATATCAGTGGTAGAAAAAATAATGGAATCCCTACTAAACACAAGAACATAAGAACATAAGAAATAGGGCCATACTGCCACTTGAGCCTGCTCCGTCATTTAATACGATCATGGCTGATCCGATCATGGAGTCAGGTCCACTTCTCTGCCCGCTCCCCATAACCCCTTATTGTTTAAGAAACTGTCTACTTCTGTCTTAAATTTATTCAATGTCCCAGCTTCCACAGCTCTCTGAGGCAGCGAATTCCACAGATTCACAACCCTCAGAAGAAATTTCTTCTCATCTCGGTTTTAAATGGTCGGCCCCTTATTCTAAGATTATGCCCTCTAGTTCTAGTCTCCCCCATCAGTGGAAACATCCTCTCTGCATCCACCTTGTCAAGCCCCCTCATAATCTTATACGTTTCGATAAGATCACCTCTCATTCTTCTGAATTCCAATGAGTAGAGGCCCAACCTACTCAACCTTTCCTCATAAATCCCTGGAATCAACCGAGTGAACCTTCTCTGAACTGCCTCCAAAAGCAAGTATATCCTTTCGTAATTATGGAATCCAAAACTGCACGGCGTATTCCAGGTGTGGCCTCACCAATACCCTGTATAGCTGTAGCAAGACTTCCCTGCTTTTATACTCCATCCCCTTTACAATAAAGGCCAAGATGTCATTGGCCTTCCTGATCACTTGCGGTACCTGCATACTAACCTTTTGTGTTTCATGCACAAGTACCCCCAGGTCCAGCTGTACTGCGGCACTTTGCAATCTTTCTCCATTTAAATAATAACCTGCTCTTTGATTTTTTTGCCAAAGTGCATGACCTCACACTTTCCAACATTATACTCCATCTGCCAAAATAGAAGAACATCTAGAAGCCAAAAATATAGTAATGAATAGTTGGCATGGATTTCAAAAGGGAAAGTCTTGTTTGACCAACCTCATAGAATTTTTTGCAGAGGTAAAGAGAGAGAGTACACAAAGGTAATGCTGTAGATGTAATTTATCTAGATTTTCCAAAAGGCCTGGATCAGATCAGCCACGATCTCATTGAATGACGGAGCAGGCTCGAGGGGCCAAATGGTCTACTCCTGCTCCTATTTCTTATGTTTTTAGATAACGTACCACATAATAAACTAATGAATGTCAGAGAATGCGGTGTCAGGGGACAAGTAGCAGAATGGATCGCTAGCTAGCTTCAATACAGAAAGCAGAGAGTAGAGGTAAAGGCTGGCTATTTACAGTGTGGCAGAAGGTGGGTCGTGGTTCAGTGCTGGGACCACTGTTGTTCGTAATGTATATTAACGATTTAGACTTTGAAATCAAAAACACAATTTCTAAATTTGCAGATGACACCAAATTGGCGGGAGGGATGGGGCAGTCAATACTGAGGAAGACGACAACAAATTACAGGAGGACATTAATAAACTTGCAGAATGGGCATCTAATTGGCAAATGAAGTTCAACACAGATAATTGTGAGGTATTACATTTTGGTGGGAAGAATAGGGAGGTCACTTATTACTGGGAGGGTGGGAGTCTGGGTGGGGTAGAGGAACAAAGGGATCTCGGGGTACAAATATGCAAATCGCTACAAGTAGTGACACAGGTTAACAAGGCCATAAAAAAGACAAGCCAAGCACGTGGGTTTATTTCTAAACGGATACATTAAAACGGAGTGAAGTTATGCTGAACCTGTATTGGACTTTGGTAAGATCACGCTTGGAATATTACATACAGATCTGGTCACCATATTATAGAAACTGGAGAGGGTGCAGAGAAGATTTACAAGGATGATACCAGAAATGCGAGGGTATATATATCAGGAAAGTATGAACAGGCTGGGTCTGTTTTAACTTGAAAAAAGAATTAGATGGCCTGCTAGGTTTTCAAAATTATGAAAGGTTTTGATAGTGTAGATACTGAGAGAGTCTTTCTATCTGTGGGGAAGAGCAAAACCAGAGGCCATCAATATAAGATAGTCACCAACAAATCAAATAGGGAATTCAGAAGAAATTTTTTTACCCAGAGGGTGGTGAGAATATGGAACTCGCTACCACAGGAAGTAGTCGGGACGAAGAAGCAGCGAGAGTTTGTAGAGCGACGTGATCGGGGCCCAGGAGAAGCGAGAGTTCGGGGCCCAGCAGAGGCAAGGGCCTGGGGCACCACAGGCCAGCCCACACTGCGATATGTATGCGCACTAGGTCGTGGGCCGCCCCGACCTGTGTGAGAACACCACCGCAGGTCGGGGCTATAAATAGAGCTGCAGCGTCAGGCCCCGGAACATCGTGGGCGAAGGTGCGGCGAATGAGGGTACGGGGCCCAGAAGAGCCGAGGGCCCTGGGGCAGCATGGGCCAGCCCACACTAGGTCCGTGCAGCAGAGCAGGTCTCCAGTCGTCCTGGTCAACCCTTGCCACTGGATAAAGGCCCCTCAATTGGACTGGAACATCAGGTTCTTCATGGAAACATCTGTGAACTCTTGTGGAAGCAAGTCATCCTCGCCGAGGGACCGCCTATGATGATGAGGTCCGTGCAGCAGAGCTGGTCTCCAGTCACCTTGGTTAATCCTTACCACTGGACCAAGACCTCGCTCTGTCAAGCTTGTGTAGTGGCTAATGTGCAACGGCCACCACACGTTAAAAAAAATCCACGCACAGGCATCTTCCCACCTTTCAAAATGTCGTTCAGGACCTGGGATATCAGGTCCTTCATTGAAACACCTGTGAACACATCCTTTTTTGGCGTGGAAGCAAGTCATCCTCGATACAAGGGACCGTAAGAAGAAGATGCATTTAAGGGGAGGTTGGAAAAGCATAAGGGAGAAGGGGAATAGAGGGTTATGCTGACAGAGTTAGATGGGGAAAGACGGGAGGAGGCTCGATTGGAGCATAAACAGCGGTATGGACTGGTTGGGTCGAATGGCCTGTTTCTGTGCCACATATCCTATGTAAGCACTTAAAGAAGAATTGGATATAGCTTTAAAAACAACTTGAGTTTATACAGCTCTTTTTAAGTAGCAAAATGTCCCATGGTGCCTCATAGAGGCATAATCAGACAAAAACAAATGCTGAGACAGAGAAGCAGGCAGTAGGAGTGGTGATTTGAAGCTTGGTCAAAGAGGTGGGTTTTAAGGAGGGTCTTAAAAGAGAGGTGGAGAGGTTGAGAGAGTGTGGGCCTTAGATGGTTGAAGGAGGGAGGAATGCACAAGATGCCAGAATCTGGGAAATGGAGAGTTCTGGGGAGGGTTCTGGGGCTAGAGGAGATTACAGAGATATATAGAGGGGCGAGGCCATGGAGGGATTTGAACACTAGGTTGAGAATTCTAAATTGGAGGCGTTGGGGGACCGGGAGCCAATGCAGGTTGAAGGGGACAGGAGTGATGGATAAATGCAGAGTTTGGATAGACTGAAGCTTATACAGCATGGGGGATGGGAGGCCAGTCGGCAGAGCATTGGAATAGTAGAATCTGAAGGTGACATAGACATGACGGATTTTCGACTGCAGATAGACCGAGGCAGGGCGGATTCAGGCAAAGTTACGGAGGTGGAAGTAGGCGGATGGAGAGGATATGGGTTCGAAAGCTCAGCTCTGGATCGAATGGTTCACAGAGATTGCTAACAGTCTGGTTCATCCTGAGACAGTGGCCTGAGGGAGGGGAATGGAATCAGTGGCTAGGGTACAGAGTTTGTGGCAGGGCTGGAAGATAATGGCTTCGGTCCCAATAATTAGCTGGAGTAAACTGAACCTCATCCAAGACTGGATATCAGTACAAAAACAAAAAGAGTACAACGAAAGCATAAAGAAGTGGGATTTCAGTACATAAGCTCATGGTGAGAAGCCAGCACTGGAACAGGCACAATGGGCCAAATGGCAAGGGCAAAAACAGCAATGTGATAATGACCAGAAAATGTTTTGTTATTGGTGTTGGTTGAGGGATAAATTGTGGCCAGAACACCAGGGAGAACTCTTCTTCGAAATAGTGCCGTGGAATCTATTATGTCCACCTGAGAGGGCGTCTCATCCAAAAGACAGCACCCAACAGTGCAGCACTCCCTCAGTACTACACTGGAGTGTCAGCCTGGATTATGTGAGACTTGAACCCACGACCCGTTACTCAGAGGTGAGGGTGCTAACACCCAAGTGTTGATGGCTGGGTCCCATGAAACTGGAACCCAGCAAGAGTGAACACCTTCAGAGCAGAGGTCTCAAATAGATCACAGGGTGTACATGGGATATTTTTTCACACAGTATACATCGAAAAACAGCATCCCTTTTTGATCCAATATTGAGCGGTTGCCAAACAGAAAGCACAAGAAAGGAAACACCATCTCGCTGATATGGGGAGAGTAAGCAAGCCGTGCACTCAAAGGGAGCAGCTGGAAAGACAAAAATAGACCAAGCACCAGCTGCATTTGGGCAGAATTCACCAACACTGCTTGGCCAGGTTAAAATGCAAACAAATGGCAATCTAATTTGGTCCTCGACAGCTGTAGCTGCGGCAAAGCAATCAGCAAAAATGTGACTTAGAGGTTGTCAAGGGTAAATCCTCACACCGGATGATGCATTGCAGCCTTGCTGAGGGTGCTGACTCACACTGGGGGTAGAGAGCATCAGACGCCAACAAGCCCATCCTTCAACATTCACTCCCTCCACCACCGGCGCACCGTGGCTGCAGTGTACACAATCTACAAGATGCACTGCAGCAACTCGCCAAGGCTTCTTCAACAGCACTTCCCAAACCCGTCGCCTCCACCACCTAGGAGGACAATGGCAGCAGGCGCATGGAAACACCAGCACCTCCAATAGAAACCCCATCCCAACCTGGACATATATCGGTGGTTCCTTCAACGTCGCTGGGTCAATATTCTGCAACTCCCCAACAGCCTGTGGGAGTACCTTCACCACACGGACGGCAGCATTTTAAGGGGCGGCGGATCACCACCTTCTCAAGGAGAACTAGATAATACCCAGCACTACCTCTCCGACACCACTCTCGAACCCTCCACTGACTCTATACGGTCAGACTGCTTGTTCAACATCCAGTGCTGGATGAGCGGAAATTTCCTCCAACTCAATATCGGGTAGACGGAAGCCACTGTCTTCAGTCCCCACCACAAAGTCCGTGCCCTTGCCACCAATTCCATCCTTCTCCCTGGCAGCTGACCTCGTCTGTTTGCGATAGATTTAGATGAGGAAAGATGGGAGGAGGCTCAAATGGAGCATAAACGCCGGCAAGAACCGGTTGGGCGAATGGGCTGTTTCTGTGTCGTATATCCTGTGTAATCCTTGGTATCATATCTGATCACGAGTTCCTACCTCATACCTGCTCCATCACCAAGACCTCCTATTTCCACCTCTAACATCACCCGTCTTCACCCCTGCCTCAGCTTATCTGTTGCTGAAACCCTCAAACATGCCTTTATTACTCTCAACTTGACCACTCCAAGGTACTCCTAGCTGGCCTCCTTAGTTCTACCCTCCATGAAATGCATCTCAGGGTATTAAAAGAGATGGCGGAAGTTATAGCAGATGCATTCATTATAATCTACCAAAATTCTCTGGATCTGGGGAGGTACCAGCGGATTGGAAAGCAGCTAATGTAACGCCTCTGTTTAAAAAAGGGGGCAGACAAAAGGCAGGTAACTATAGGCTGGTTAGTTTAACATCTGTAGTGGGGAAAATGCTTGAAGCTATCATTAAGGAAGAAATAGCGGGACATCTAGATAGGAATAGTGCAATCAAGCAGATGCAACATGGATTCATGAAGGGGAAATCATGTGTAACTAATTTACTGGAATTCTTTGAGGATATAACGAGCATGGTGGATAGAGGTGTACCGATGGATGTGGTGTATTTAGATTTCCAAAAGGCATTCGATAAGGTGCCACACAAAAGATGCAGAAGATAAAGGTACGTGGAGTCAGAGAAAATGTATTAGCATGGAGAGAGAATTGGCTGGCTAACAGAAAGCCGAGAGTCAGGATAAATGGGTCCTTTTCGGGTTGGAAATCGGTGGTTAGTGGTGTACCACAGGGATCGGTGCTGGGACCACAACTGTTTACAATATACATAGATGACCTGGAAGAGGGGACAGAGTGTAGTGTAACAAAATTTTCAGATGACACAAAGGTTAGTGGGAAAGCGGGTTGTGTAGAGGACACAGAGAGGCTGCAAAAAGATTTAGATAGGTTAAGCGAATGGGCTAAGGTTTGGCAGATGGAATACAATGTCGGAAAATGTGAGGTCATCCACCTTGGAAAAAAAAACAGTAAAAGGGAATATTATTTGAATGGGGAGAAATTACAACATGCTGAGGTGCAGAGGGACCTGGGGGTCCTTGTGCATGAATCCCAAAGTTAGTTTGCAGGTAATCAGGAAGGCGAATGTAATGTTGGCCTTCATTGCGAGAGGGATGGAGTACAAAAGTAGGGAGGTCCTGCTGCAACTGTATAGGGTATTGGTGAGGCCACACCTGGAGTACTGCATGCAGTTTTGGTCACCTTACTTAAGGAAGGATATACTAGCTTTGGAGGGGGTACAGAGACGATTCACTAGGCTGATTCCGGAGATGAGGGGGTTACCTTATGATGATAGATTGAGTAGACTGGGTCTTTACTCGTTGGGAGTTCAGAAGGATCAGGAGTGATCTTATAGAAACATTTAAAATAATGAAAGGGATAGACAAGATAGAGGCAGAGAGATTGTTTCCACTGATCGGGGAGACTAGAACTAGGGGGTACAGCCTCAAAATACGGGGGAGCCAATTTAAAACCGAGTTGAGAAGGAATTTCTTCTCCCAGAGGGTTGTGAATCTGTGGAATTCTCTGCCCAAGGAAGCAGTTGAGGCTAGCTCATTGAATGTATTCAAATCACAAATAGATAGATTTTTAACCAATAAGGGAATTAAGGGTTATGGGGAGCGGGCGGGTAAGTGGAGCTGAGTCCACGGCCAGATCAGCCATGATCTTGTTGAATGGCAGAGCAGGCTCAAGGGGCTAGATGGCCTACTCCTGTTCCTAATTCTTATGTTATGTTCTCCATAAACTTGAGATCGTACAAAACTCCTCCAGCCATGTCCTAGTCCTGCTCACCAGTCACCCCTGTGCTTGCTAACCTACATTGTCTCCCAGTTAATCAACATCTCGATTTCAAAATTCTCATCAATGTTTTCAAATCCCTCCATGGCGTCGCCCCTCCCTATCTCTGTAATCTCCTCCAGCCTTACAATCCCCAGCAATCTCTGCCAACTTCTGGCCTCTTGAGCCTCCCCGATTTTAATCACTCCACCACTGGCAGCCGTGCCTTCAGCTGCCTGAGCCCGAAGCTCTGGAACTCTCTCCCTAACCCTCTCTTTGCTCCTTAAAACCTACCTCTTTGACCAATCTTTTGGTCACCTGCCTTAATGTCTCCTTATATATTCCAGTGTCAAATTTTGTTTCTTAACGCTCCTGTAAAGCACTTTGGGACTGAAACAAGGTCAGAGACTATGGAGTCGGGGGGCAAATAGTAGAATGGATCGCTAGCTGGCTTCAAGACAGAAAGCAGAGAGTAGGGGGTAAAGGGCAGCTATTCACAGTGGCAGAGGGCAGGTAATGGTGATGCACAAGGATCAGTGCTGGGACCATTGTTGTTCACAATTTATATTAATGATTTAAACACTGGAATCAAAAACACAAGTTCTAAATTTGCGGATGACACCAAATTGTGGGCTGGGGGAGGGGGGGGGGTGTGGGTGAGAGAGAAAGGCAATTATGAGGAGGACTGCAACAAATTACAGGAGGACATTAATAAACTTGCAGAATGGGCATATAATTGGCAAATGAAGTTCAACACAGATAATTGTGAGGTATTACATTTTGGTAGGAAGAATAGGGAGGTCACTTATTACTAGGAGGGTGCAAGGCTGGGTGGGGCAGAGGAACAAAGGGATCTCGGAGTCATCATCATAGGCAGTCCCTCGGAATCATGGAAGACTTGCTTCCACTCCCAAAGTGAGTTCTCCGGTGGCTGGGAGTACAAATACGCAAGTCACTAAAAGTTGAGACACAGGTTAGCAAGGCCATAAAAAAGCAAACCAAGCACTAGGGTTTATTTCTAGAGGTACAGAATTGAAAAGTAGGGAAGTTATGCTAAACCTGTATCAAACCTTGGTTAGACCACAGTACTGCGTACAGTTCTGGTTGCCATATTATAAAAATGATATAAAGGCACTAGAGAGGGTGCAGAGAAGATTTACAAGGATAATACCAGAAATGTGAAGATATACATATCAGGAAAGGATGAACAGGCTGGGTCTCTTTTCTCTTGAAAAAAGGCTGAGGGGTGACCTAATAGAGGTCTTTAAAATGATGAAAGGTTTTGATAGAGTGGATACAGAGAGAGTGCTTCCACTTGTGGGGAAGAGCATAACTAGAGGCCATCGATATAAAATAGTCACCAAAAAATCCAATGGGGAATTCAGAAGAAAATTCTTTCCCCAGAGAGTGGTGAGAATGTGGAACTCGCTGCCACAGGGAGGGGTTGAAGTGAATAGTATCGATGCATTTAAGGGGAGGCTGGACAAGCGTATGGGGTAGAAGGGAATAGAGGGTTATGCTGATAGAGCTAGATAAGGAAAGACAGGAGGAGGCTCGAGTGGAGCATAAACATTGGCATGGACTAGTTGGACCAAATGGCCTGTTTCTGTGCCGTATATCCTATGCTTTATTACATTAAAGGTGCTATATAAAGCTAAGTTATTGTTGATAACAGGAATGGGAGGTGGAGGGGTATCAACTTGACAACAGATTCATACAGCCTTTATATATTCGGGTTTATTTCCAACATGAGATTTCTGATTGGTTCTCTTGGAGGATAAGATATACCCAGCAATTTATCTGGAATGTGTAATTAGATTCTTGCTGCCTAAGTAATCAATTTGAGCCATTCAGACTGCAAGGCTCCAGATAGAACACAGCTCACATAGGACAGACGGGGCTCACCCTTGCAGGTTAAGACCTTCTCCCACACCACAAACAAGTTCCTGCTCCCCCATCAAGTTCCTTGTGACTTTTTCCCTCTCAACAGGTTCCTGACCTCCCCTGCCCCCCCACCCCCGAGTTTCTGATCTCTTGCCCCCCCCCCCCCCAAACCCGGTTCTGGACCATCTCTTCCCCACCCCGCCCCCACGTTCCTGGCCTTCTCTCCACTGCCAATCCCTCCCCTCCCCACCCCATATATGGGGCGTGTGTGCATGTGCGTGTGTGTGTGTGTGAGTGAGAGTGAGTGTCACGGATTGTTAACAGGTTTATTGGGTATGAAGTGAATAGTGACAGTGTCATGACTTCCAGATTTTGTCCAATCCAATTGTGCCACGTGCCACACACACACCGAGCTTTGCGAAAAATCAACCAGGTGTAGGGTGCAAAGGGAGTGGGGGTAGGGTGCAAAGGGAGTGGGGGTAGGGGAGGGGTTGGAAGAACGTGATCCGTCCAATCATCTGGATCATGTTCTCACCCATCTCATCTCCTCCCCCTCCCACCCCCACCAATCTTTAGACCAGAATCACATTCTCCCCCCAACCCCACTGTGGTCTCCGTGCTCTTTACCACCTCCCTCCCCTCCCCTCCTCCCCCCCACGAGTTTCTGAACTTTTCCCTTCGCCCACCCCCCTCTTTCTCGGTCTGCCGCCTCCCTCCCTTCACTCTCCGCCACCCACCCTCCTCCTCTCCCCCCGCCCCCCACCCCCGTCTCTCTGACCCGCCCGTCCGTCTCTCTCTCTCTCTCTCTCTCTCTCTCTCTCTGATCCGCCCGTCCGTCCCTCTCTCTCTGACCCTCCCGACTCTCTCTCTCTCTCTGACCCGCCCGACTCTCTCTCTCTGACCCGCCCCTGTCTGTCTCTCTCTCTGACCCGCCCGACTCTCTCTCTCTCTCTGACCCGCCCGACTCTCTCTCTCTCTCTCTCTCACTCTCTCTGACCCACCCCTGTCTCTCTCTCCTCTCTCCCCCCTCCCCCACCGAATCCAGTGACCTTCACCTTATGGAGCCAAGGAAAGCATGACCCACGGTGCAGGCCGCAACTTCGGTAAACAGCGCACATAAGAACATAAGAAATAGGAGCAGGAGTCGGCCATTTGGCCTCTTGAGCCTGCTGCACCATTGAATAAGATCATGGCTGATCTGATCATGGACTCAGGTCCACTTCCCTGCCCGCTCCCCCATAACACTTTACTCTCTTATCACTCAAAAATCTTTCTATTGCCGCCTTAAATATATTCAATGACCCAGCCTCCACAGCTCTCTGGGGCAGAGAATTCCACAGATTTACAACCCTCAGAGAAGAAATTCCTCTTCATTTCAGTTTTAAATGGGCAGCCCCTTATTCTGAGACTATACCCCCTAGTTCTAGATGCCCCCACGATGGGAAACATCCCCTCTAATCTACCTTGTCGAGCCCCCTCAGTATCTTATATGTTTCAAAAAGATCATCTCTCATTCTTCTAAACTCAAATGTGTATAGACCCAACCTGCTCAACCTTTCTTCATAAGTCAACCCCTTCATCTCAGGAATCAACCGCGTGAACCTTCTCTGAACTGCCTCCAGTGCACAGCTTCGGTAAACAGCGCGTGCACGCAGAAGGCCACAAAATATCTTCGAGCAGATAATCACAACACCTTTAGAGCCTTCCAGCCGCATGAGTTCAACAACTTTAGATCATAACCACTGCTCCCATTTTATCAGACAGCAGGTCCTGGTAATGTTTCTGCTGTAACCAATTACACCTCTGCTAGATCCATCTTTTATTTCACTGCTTGCCCCATTTGCCTTGCACCATCGCTTTTGTCATTTAATCACTGCTGCCTGCCACCCTATCACAGATTTGTTCTTTTCTTTCCATGCCGCTGTACTTGCTTAAAAACTGTTCAATCTCAAACTTCTTCCAGTTCTGACAAAAGGTAATCGAGCTGAACCAGTAATTCGGCTTCTCTCTCTCTACAGATAATGTTCGACCTGCTGAGTGTTTCCAGCATTTTCTGTTTTGATCCATTTTGCCTCATTTTCTTCACTGCCATCCGTCTGACAAACACTGGGGTGTCCAGACTACAGAGACAGAAGACGACATCACTCCTGCTGTATAAATGCACCCGAAGAGTTTCGGTGGCAGTCACTTTCTGGATTTACCCTTTAGGAACAGAAGAACAGGAGGCGGCATTCCAGCCCCTCGAGCCTGTTCCGCCATTCAATTAGATCACTGCTGATCTGTATCTCAGCTCCATCTACCCGCCTTGGTTCCGCAACCCTTAATAATGGTATAGCTCTAACTTTAAGGTAATGCCCAATGTTCCCTGTAAGCTGCGCTTTGTTCTGCGCGACCTCTTTCTTTTAGTGTGCGGTCCCTTTAAATTTATATGCATGGGCAATATTTAGAATGGAGAAGCCTGCGAGCGGCCTGCGCGGGATCTATCCCATTGCTGCTCGGCCGTGTGGCTTACAGGGAGTAACAGTTATGCCCCCTTGTTCTGGACTCCATCAGAGCAAAATAGTTTCTCTCTATCCACCATATCAATTGTTTTGATCATTTTAAACACCTTAGATCACCCCTTGATCATCTATATTCAAGGGAATCATCGTCGTCATCATAGGCAGTCGCTCGGAATCGAGGAAGACTTCCACACTTAAAATGGGTCCTTAGGTGGCTGAACAGTCCAATACAAGAGCCACAGTCCCTGTCACAGGTGGGACAGATAATTGTTAAGGGAAGGGGTGGGTGGGACTGGTTTGCCGCACTCTCCCTCCGCTGCCTGCGCTTGATTTCTGCATGCTCTCGGCGACGAGACTCGAGGTGCTCAGCGCCCTCCCGGATGCACTTCCTCCACTTAGGGCGGTCTTTGGCCAGGGACTCCCAGGTGTCAGTGGGGATGTTGCATTTTATCAGGGAGGCTTTGAGGGTGTCCTTGTAATGTTTCCTCTGCCCACATTTGGCTCGTTTGCCATGAAGGAGTTCCGAGTAGAGCGCTTGCTTTGGGAGTCTCGTGTTTGGCATGCGGACAATGTGGTCTGCCCAGCGGAGCTGATCAAGTGTGGTCAGTGCTTCGATGCTGGGGATGTTAGCCTGGTCGAGGACGCCAATGTTGGTGCGTCTGTCCTCCCAGGGGATTTGCAGGATCTTGTGGAGACATCGTTAGTGGTATGTCTCCAGCGACTTGAGATGTCTACTGTACATGGTCCATATCTCAGCCATACAGGAGGGCGGTATTACTACGGCCCTGTAGACCATGAGCTTGGTGACAGTTTTGAGGGCCTGGTCTTCGAACACTCTTCCTCAGGTGGCCGAAGGCTGCACTGACGCACTGGAAGCGGTGTTGAATCTCGTCATCAATGTCTGCTCTTGTTGGTAAGAGGCTCCCGAGGTATAGGAATACAAGCCTAGTCTCTGCAACCCATCCTCATAATTCAACCCTTTTAGCCTCAGTATTATTCTGGTATTCTATACGGGTAATAAACTAAATTGCAAGAGCAAGACAGGGGAGACACAGGTTCAAGCTTGTAAATTTAACCTAATATCAAGGGGTTGATCTGCACATAAACCATGAACAGTTCCTGGAATGATCTTTTGACTAAGGCGCCAAAGGCAAAAAAAACTGGCATCGTTTAAGAAACAACTGGAGGTTGCACTTGGGGATTGTAACCAAATGGGCCAATTGGCCTTCTCTCATCTGCAATTGTCTCTTTAGCGACCATGAGCTGGAGAGATCCATGGACCGGTGATCCAAGCAAGATTCTGCATTTCAAAAGAGGGCAAAAAGTTGGAAAAAAATCCCAAAAGATTCCTTTGGAACATCAATCCAAAAGCAAAATACTGCGGATGCTGGAATCTGGAATAAAAACAGAAAACGCTGGAAATCTCAGCGGGTCAGGCAGTAGCTTCCTCTCTCCACAGACGCTGCCTGACCTGCGGAGACTGATTTTGTTTCAGGTTCCTTTGGAAACAAGCTCAGGTTTGGGGCACATTTCGACAAGAAGGGTGTCCGGGAGAGAGGTTTCTGAAAGAAACTTGTCTTACCTGCTCCTCGACCACTGTCAAGTTATTTTTGTCCAAATTTAATTTAACAAAAAAATCAAATGGATAGCGTCAGGAAATGTAGACAGATACCAAAGATTTAATTAAAAAGAGAGAGATCAGGACAAGCATTTTCAGTCAGTCAGTACATACCTGCAACAGGTCACTGAGATCCAATAACATATCTTGAAGATTTAGTCAAGGAACATGTAAAGAAAGATGACGACACGGCCCAGTGCACAATAAGGCCATCATGACAGGAGAGACACCCAGACACAATTCTAACCAGGATCCTTCCATCAAAAGCATTACAATCACTGTTCTGGAAAGCTGGATTTGTTTAATGATGCGGGAAAGGCACACAGCTGAGCTGTCAATGCTGGAGAAATGTTCAAGAGTGACACTTAGGGATCAGAAAGTGACACTGCCTGCAAACCCTGTCCGAACATATGGAGCTGTCTTTATTTGTTTTACATACAGAATAACGGAACAAGCCATTCAGCCCGGACAGTCCATATTGGCATTTAACGACAATATTCCCATATCTCTTCATCCCTCTACCCAATCAAATCCGAAAAGTTGCCAGTTTCTATCTGAAACGGAATTCTACATCCTCACAATTCTGAGGCTTCTCCTACCCGCTGTTCTAAATCCCCGACATTAAGCCTTGTGGAACCTTTTACTACATTAAAGGTGCTATATAAATGCAAGTTGTTGTAATCTTGTATCTATAGTCCCTCATTCAAGACCCCTCAACTACTGGAAATATTGCGCTTCCCTCTATCTTTCCCCAGACTTTTCGATCAGATCACCCTGTAATCGCCGGTGTTCGAATTTAAAAATGTCCCGATTTTTTGTCTTTCGTGGTACTGCCTCATCCCAGTGAATCTGTGCTGTATTTTAAAGAATGTCACACATCAAAACAGGTCACATTTTGAAAACCAGGAGAGAAGACGACATCACAGATGGAGTTTCTGAAGCAGCCCTACACAGCCCCATCACTGTAAACATAACCCCTCGCTGCCTCTGAATGAAACCAGGCTTTTGTTCCCATGATGTCCTTCACCCAGCATCGACTCCGACACTCCGGACAAATCCACACAGATTGCAGATAAAACGGTTCAACGTTGAACAGGAGTGCCCTGTACTTGCCTCTGAGGGGAACAAGAGGCGCTCTGTGCGATGTTTACTCTTTAATACAGTGGTGAATCACACAGCAAACCAGAAACAGCACTGCAGTTCCATCGCCTTTCTCCCCTCCCCTCCCCAAGAGGTCGTCTCTCTCTGGGGTACTGTTCACGGCTGCCGAAAACTCCCGAATAACTCACCCTAGTGGTCAGTGCTTACACAGCAAGCCCAGCAGTGAGTACTGCCAGGATATTCGACCACAGTGGCATCACAGCCAAGCCCATGCCTGTTCTCAATGGAACTCCACCGATGTGTACTTTCAGCAGGAGTCCCTGGATAAAGGACAAAAAAACCAGGTCTAATTTAAGAGCCGTTATTCACTACCATTTTTGAAAGGCAGAAATATCAGCCTGGGACTTGGCTCTCCAGGGACTTGAGCACATAAATCTAGGCTGACACTCCAGAGGGAGTGCCGCACTGTCGGAGGGGCAGTACTGAAGGAGCCCCGCACTATCAGAGGGGCAGTACTGAGGGAGTGCCGCACTGTCGGAGGGGCAGTACTGAAGGAGCCCCGCACTATCAGAGGGGCAGTACTGAGGGAGCGCTGCACTGTCGGAGGGGCAATACTGAGTGAGTGCTGCACTGTCGGAGGGGCAATACTGAGGGAGTGCTGCACTGTCGGAGGGGCAGTACTGAGGGAACGCTGCACTGTCGGAGGGGCAGTACTGAAGGAATGCTACACTGTCGGTGGTGCAGTCTTTCAGATGTGACGTTAAACCAAGGCCCCGTCTGCTCTTTCAAGTGGACGTAAAAGATCCCATGGCACTATTTTGAAGAAGAGCAGGGGAGTTATTCTCCAGAGACCTGGCCAATATTTATCCCTGTCAACATAACTAAGAGATTATCTGGTCATTATCACATCGCCGTTTGTGGGAGCTTGCTGTGCGCAAATTAGCTGCCGCATTTCCTACATTACAACGACAACACTCCAAAAGTACTTAATTGGCTGTAAAGTGCTTTGAAATGTCCGATGGTCATGAAAGGCGCTATATAAATCCAAGTCTTTCTTTTCTTAACTTCCCTGAACCCAGAGAAGAGGGAAAAAAACCAGCTAGGGTTCAAACTTCTAATTGCTGCCCTGCCGGAGGTGGCTGGCAAGGACAGGGTCAGACTCCGCTGCCATGGTCAAATAGCTGGCTAGCACTTGTCATCTACATCACAACGTGACTACACTTTGAAAATACCTCATTGGCTGTAAAGCGACTTGGGTCGTCCTGAGGTCGTGAAAGACGCGATAGAAATGCAAGATCTTGATCTTTCTTTCATCTAGGCTCGTGAGGAATAACTGAGGGACTATGGGGTGCCTACGGAACCGAAGCCCTGTAAGGAGTTAATGCCTTCAAGGAAAGAGGGAGCGAGGGAGAGAGGGGAAGATATCAGTTGGCTTTGCGCCACATTTGTCGAAGTGTACAAGTATCATTAATGACTTCTTTCTTGAATGGATGTGAAGGGGACCACAAACCCACTGACAGATTTTTTTCATTGTTTTCAGATACTTCAAAAAACTAAATATATGAAAAAAAATTAAAAGGAGTGGAGTAATATAAAAAGGCTTGTAGAGTCCCTTGAAAAAATGTTTTTCAGAAGCTTTGCCAACTCAAAATCTCTTTGATAATTCCTGAGGTGCTTTTCATGTCACAGCACAAGAACTAAAGCCTTCAGTTTCCCCAGAAAGCAGGCAAATCTTTATTAGACAGAAGAGCAGACTTTTCTTAACACAATTGAGCAACCACACCTGTGCAGTGGGCTGTGACAGCCAGCACCAGATGGCTCGGCTCACTCATGTACCTTTTTACATATATATTATATATATTATTAGAGACAGCGAGAGATATATTAAAGCAGACTTTACTGTCCAATGTAATGTGCCAGTTAGCCTCAGAAAAAGATCTGTACACTCAGCAAGAAAGACTGAAGCTGAGGGAGCAGAGAATTTGCATGTGTATTGCACCTTATTATACTTTTACAGTAACTCAAAGTCCTTTGCAACAGTGACTACACTCCAAAAGTACTTCATTGGCTGTAAAGCACTTTGAGACATCCGATGGTTGTGAAAGGCGCTATATTTTAAGAAAGGAGGGATAGAGAAAAAGGGGAATTATAGACCGGTTAGCCTGACATCAGTAGTGGGGAAAATGTTGGAATCAATTATTAGAAACATAGAAAATAGGTGCAGAAGTAGGCCATCTGGCCCTTTGAGCCTGCACCATCATTCAATAAGATCATGACTGATCATTCCTTCAGTACCCCGTTCCTGCTTTCTCTCCATACCCCTTGATCCCTTTAGCCGCAAGGGCCATATCTAACTCCCTCTTGAATATATCCAATGAACTGGCATCAACAACTCTCTGCGGCAGGGAATTCCACAGGTTAACAACTCTCAGTGAAGAAGTTTCTCCTCATCTCAGTCCTAAATGGCTTACCCCTTATCCTAAGACTATGTCTCCTGGTTCTGGACTTCCCCAACATTGGGAACATTCTTCTTCCATCTAACCTGTCCAGTCCCATCAGAATTTTATGTTTCTATGAGATCCCCTCTCATCCTTCTAAACTCCAGTGAATACAGGCCCAGTCGATCCAGTCTCTCCTCATATGTCAGTCCTGCCATCCCAGGAATCAGTCTGGTGAACCTTCGCTGCACTCCCTCAACAGCAAGAACGTCCTTCCTCAGATTAGGAGACCAAAACTGAACAGGTGAGGCCTCACCAAGGCCCTGTACAACTGCAGTAAGACCTCCCTGCTCCTATACTCAAATCCCCTTGCTATGAAGGCCAACATACCATTTGCCTCCTTCACCGCCTGCTGTACCTGCATGCCAACCTTCAATGACTGATGAATCATGACACCCAGGTCTCGCTGCACCTCCCCTTTTCCTAATCTGCCGCCATTCAGATAATATTCTGCCTTCGTGTTTTTGCCCCACAAAGTGGATAACCTCACATTTATCCACATCATACTGCATCTGCCATGTATTTGCCGACTCACCTAACCTGTCCAAGTCACCCTGCAGCCTGTTAGCGCCCTCCTCACAGCTCACACCGCCACCCAGTTTAGTGTCATCTGCAAACTTGGAGATATTATACTCAATTCCATCATCCAAATCATTGATGTATATTGTAAAGAGTTGGGGTCCCAGTACTGAGCCCTGTGGCACCCCACTAGTCATTCCTGCCATTCTGAAAAGCACCCATTTATCCTGACTCTCTGCTTCCCGTCTGCCAACCAGTTCTCTATCCACGTCAGTACATTACCCCCAATACCATGTGCTTTGATTTTGCACACCAATCTCTTGTGTGGGACCTTGTCAAAAGCCTTTGGAAAGTCCAAATACACCACATCCACTGGTTCTCCCCTGTCCACTCTACTAGTTACATCCTCAAAAAATTCCAGAAGATTTGTCAAGCATGATTTCCCCTTCACAAATCCGTGCTGACTTGGACCAATCCTATCACTGTTTTCCAAATGTGCTGCTATTTCATCCTTAATGATTGATTCCAATATTTTCACCACTACTGATGTCAGGCTAGATGAAATAGCCTATTAAAGATGAAATAGAAGCACATTTGGAAAGCAGTGACAGGATCGGTCCAAGTCAGCATGGATTTATGAAAGGGAAATTATGCTTGACAAATCTTCTAGAATTTTTTTTGAGGATGTAACTAGCAGAGTGGACAAGGGAGAACCAGTGGATGTGGTGTATTTGGACTTTCAAAAGGCTTTTGACAAGGTCCCACACAAGAGATTAGTGTGCAAAATTAAAGCACATGGTATTGGGGGTAATGTACTGACGTGGATAGAGAACTGGTTGGCAGACAGGAAGCAGAGAGTCGGGATAAACGGGTCCTTTTCAGAATGGCAGGCAGTGACTAGTGGAGTGCCGCAGGGCTCAGTGCTGGGACCCCAGCTTTTTACAATATACATTAATGATTTAGGAATTGAGTGTAATATCTCCAAGTTTGCAGATGACACTAAGCTTGGTGAAGCCTCACCTGGAATAGTGTGTTCAGTTTTGGTCTCCTAATCGGAGGAAGGACGTTCTTGCTATTGAGGGAGTGCAGCGAAGGTTCACCAGACTGATTCCTGGGATGGCAGGACTGACATATGAGGAGAGACTGGATCGACTGGGCTTGTATTCACTGGAGTTTAGAAGAATGAGAGGGGATCTCATAGAAACATACAAAATTCTGACGGGACTGGACAGGTTAGATGCGGGAAGAATGTTCCCGATGTTGGGGAAGTCGAGAACCAGGGGTCACAGTCTTAGAATAAGGGGGAGGCCATTTAGGACTGAGATGAGGAGAAACTTCTTCACTCAGCGTTGTTAACCTGTGGAATTCCCTACCGCAGAGAGTTGTTGAGGCCAGTTCGTTGGATATATTCAAGAGGGAGTTAGATATGGCCTTTACGGCTAAAGGGATCAAGGGGTATGGAGAGAAAGCAGGAAAGGGGTACTGAGGTGATGATCAGCCATGATCTTATTGAATGGCGGTGCAGGCTCGAAGGGTGGATTGGCCTACTCCTGCACCTATTTTCTATGTTTCTATATAAATGTAAGTGTGTCTTTCTTTATCCCAGCAGGAGACGCACAGACTGGCAGAATCATCGGATGTACGATTCCATCGCCAGGGTGAAGGGAATTAGGTTTAACACTGGAAGCCGCAGGAACTGATGTCCTGGACTCTGAATTCAAACAGGCGGCTGTGCAAAAAGCAACAGAGCAACTTCACCAGTCAGACAGCAGATCCCAAATCACGCTTTCCGCTATAGCTCTGCATTTTAATCTGGGTATGAGCCGACAAGATGAACCTAATGGTTTCCATTTGTTCGAGCTCCATAACCACAATCAGCAGGATTCCAAGCAGTGATAACATGCTTCACCATGCTTAAAATAGCCCAGATCTGAAGACATCGAGACCCACTGGAGAATTCGAAAGAAAAAAAGGCCACAAGACCGTGAGCTGCATGCTCATTCAAGTAAGGGCAGAATGTGCCAGCCACTTAAATCCGTAACAACTTTTCCACTTCGCCCACCTGCTGGGGGGAAATGATACCTGATCAGGGTGTTGCGACCGGCTGCACTCCCCCCCCCCCCCCCGACAAACAGAACACAACAACCAAACAATAAAAATCGGCAGTGTGTTTGCTGTGGCTCAGTTGGTAGCACTCTTGTCGCCGAGTCAGAAGGTCATGGGTTCAAGTCCCACTCTGAAGTCATGAGCACATTGTTAAGTACGGAAGAACTCCACAAGACTGAGTACCGTGAGCTAAAACTGATGTGACCTTAGTCTCTTTAATCCAACTCCAGAGTGCCGAAGCAGCATGGCAGACAACCTTTGCACGAGGTGTGCAGGTGACCCTTGGGTCTCCAACAGTTGCGCCCTCTGGTGGCAAGTCTTACACAGTTACAATGTTTACATATATAACATACATTATCTAGGTGGACACCCCACGTGACGTTCAACCAAGGCCCCATTTGCTCGCTCAGGTGAACGGAAAAGATCGCACATAACTATTGGAATAACAAGGGACTTCTTCCCAGTGTCCTGGGCTAATATTTATCCCTCAAGTCACTAAAAACAGATTATTTGGTCATGATCATTACTGTTTGTGGGAGCATGCTGTGCGCAAATGGCTGCCGTGTTTCCCACGTTACAACAGTGGCTGCTCTTAAAAAGTACTTCCTTGACTGTAAAGCGCTTTGGGACATCCCGAGGACGTGCAAAATGCTATATAAATGCATATTCTCTCTTTCCTTTAACAAGAAAAGTTTTGTTGCTTGGAGCAGATATCGGGGTACCGCCCCCCCCCCCCCAGAGTGTAAAATGTGCACAGCGATTGGCCACCCTAATAGAAACCTGCCCTATTTTCATGTCCATTGATGATTAGGGTCTTCACTGCTGATCACAAACCAGAGACAAATGCTGGAAACTAGTATTGGGGAAGGCTGTGATGCACTCTATAATTAACAGCCTGCCATGAAATGATCATTTGGGAAGACAGCTGACTTCTGTAGAACCAAATCCTCAGCAAGGGTCACTACCTTCAGGAAAGGATGGGAGAAAAGTAGCCAGAAAAAAGTTTCCTTGGAAGTGGCCAAGGAATGTTTTTCATTCTCAGGATATGGGTGTCGCTGGCAAGGCCAGCATTTATTGACCGTCCCCAACTGCCCTCGAGAAGGTGGTGATGAGCCGCCTTCTTGAACCGCTGCAGTCTGTGTGGTGAAGATGCTCCCACAGTGCTGTTAAATAGAGAATTCTGGGATTTTGACCCAAGGACGATACCTTTTCCAAGTCGGGATGGTGTGTGACTTGGAGGAGAACGTGGAGGTGGTGGTGTTCCCGTGCGCCTGCTGCCCTTGTCCTTCTAGGTGGTAGAGGTCGCGGGTTTAGATACAACACCAGGTAGATGGATTCATGACTAGGAATGTGTGTTTAAACCAAGATGGTTCACAAAAAAGTCTACACTGCTGATAGCTGAAAAGACCAGAGTTTCCTGCAGCTTACTTGATTAGCATAGGAAGTTGGGAAAGGATTTCCAAAGAGGAGTTCTTGATATTATCCAGGTTTTTCTCCCTTCTTTATTCCCTACCCCAGAAGTTAGCATTACTATGGTTGGGGGAGGATCTTGTTGAGTTTGTACCCAATAGAGATCATCATCACAGGCAGTCCCTCGGAATCGAGGAAGACTTGCTTCCACTCTAAAAATGAGTCCTTAGGTGACTGAACAGTCCAATACGAGAACCACAGTCCCTGTCACAGGTGGGACAGATAGTCGTTGAGGGAAAGGGTAGGACTGGTTTTCCGCACGCTCTTTCCGCTGCCTGCGCTTGTTTTCTGCATGCTCTCGGCGATGAGACTCGAGGTGCTCAGCGCCCTCCCGGATGCACTTCTTCCACTGAGCACTGATGGACCCAACAGTCTTTACTTTTGTTTGTGTGCCCGTAAATTAACCATGAGCTCATCTAGTGCTGATGGACCTGCTGTGCGACGCGAGCAGTAATTTTATTGCAGTGTTGAAATTAATTGTGCTGTGGATTAATTGGGCAGATCATTGAAGTCATGAACATGCACCCAAGTGTGACGTTAGCTGATCAGTGCAATTAATGCAATTCCCTCGTTACTTTCTCCGACCTAACCTGCAGATAAGCTAAGCAGATTCAGCTGGACCTCCCAATGACCCTGGTACTGCATGGTGTGGTACCAAAAGAGTGGGAAAAGTAGGATGTTTTGTGATCCGTTAACTGCGCTCATCCCAAGGACACTGAAGGCAGCTGCAATATCCTGAGGCTAGGGAAGAGGATTTTTTGTTATATAAAGAAAGTTCGGCATAGTCTTGCTTACTATTCAATGTCCCTTGCTGGAGACTGCGCATCTGTGTCAGCTCCTTGGAAAGTGAATCGGGTGAATAAAGAATTGGGTTTGGCTGTGAATAGGTCACAGACACTCACTCATGGAGAATGAACATGGGGGTGAGGTTTTAGATTGAAGCCAGCTGCCATACAAGTCCTCCGTTGCAACTGTGACCTCACTTCAAAAAGGACTTCACTGGTTGTAAAGCACTTTTGGACGTCCGGTGGTCGTGAAAGGGGCTATATAAATGCATGTCTTTATTTTCTCCAGGAGGGGTGAAAGGAAGATAATGAATTATGGAATTTCAATTTCTGGTTATATTAATCCTCACTGAAGCAGCTTGCTTATGGGTGTTATGTACATACAATTACAATCAGGGTGTTCAGGAACCCCCAAATCAGATCACGACCGTAGAATTACTCCGACAAATCCAGTTCGCTCATTGCGTACACGGAGACTCATGGAGCAGCTTTGATTACTCTGGTTTCTGGTCTGTAGGATGTAGCTTCACAGCACGGGGTGGTTTAATTACTGCGCTTATAGATGAAGCAACTTTTTTTCTGAGGTCCAGAGCGTAGGACACCACCAAGGTTGAGAGCTGGAGACGGGATGAATCAGAAAGTAGCGATTAGGCAATGCCGAGTTTAGGCATTTAAAAGACTTTAGGCAGACTGTGGGAGCTGAGGTGTTCTGCAGTTTTGTGGTCCCAGAAAAGAGTAGGCGGTGAGTACCAATTTCATCACAGTAAGGATAGAGAGGAAGTGGAGTGTGTAAACTGGGATGTTTGAAGTTTCGGAGGAACAAGAGGGGAAAGTTCAATGGAGGACCGACCACAGTGACATTTACATATAAATGAATGAGCATCCATCGGACAAGTTTTTTGTAAACAGATTGGTTTGTGATGGCCTCGCTGGGTGATTACCACATCTGTGGGGAAATCGCTGCAGGATTACTGCCATTTAATCTGTTGGGGATTACTAGCAGATCACAAAGACAATGTTTTGATGGGGAAAGAGGAGTCTGCAGAAACGTTAACTCTCCAGTAACGTACAAACCCAACCAAATCAGAAATTTACCTGTTGTACAATCTAATCCATTCCACAGCATTCCAAACTAAAAAATTTGGATGAGCAGCAACTGAAACCGTTAAACTAATTTCTCCATCTACATCGACCAACTTCAAACCAGTTAATGGAATTGTTTTAACTCTTCAAAGGCCACTGAGCATTCGTACATTGTCGTAGTGGCAGAGATAATGGATGCATTAGTTGTAATTTACCAAAATTGCCTGGATCCTGGAGAGGTCCCAGAAGATTGGAAAAGTGCAAATGTAACGCCCCTATTTAAAAAAGGAGGCAGACAAAAAGCAGGAAACTATAGACCAGTTAGCCTAACATCTGTGGTTGGGAAAATGTTGGAGTCCATTATTAAAGAAGCAGTAGCAGGACATTTGGAAAAGCAAAATTTGGTCAGGCAGAGTCAGCATGGATTTATGAAGGGGAAGTCATGTTTGACAAATTTGCTCATGTTCTTCGAGGATGTAACGAACAGGGCGGATAAAGGTGAACTAGTGGATGTGATGTATTTGGACTTCGACAAGGTGCCACATAAAAGATTACTGTGCACGATAAAAGTTCTCGGGGTTGGGGGTAATATAGTAACATGGATAGAGGATTGGCTTACTAACAGAGAACAGAGAGTCGGGATAAATTCTCTGGTTGGCAACCAGTAACTAGTGGGGTGCCGCAGGGATCAGTGCTGGGGCCTCAACTATTTACAATCTATATTAATGACTTGGAAGAAGGGACTGAGTGTAACGTAGCCAAGTTTGCTGACGATACAAAGATGGGAGGAAAAGCAATGTGTGAGGAGGACAAAAAAAATCTGCAAAAGGACATTGACAGGCCAAGTGAGTGGGCACAAATTTGGCAGATGGAGTATAATGTTGGAAAGTGTGAGGTCATGCACTTTGGCAGAAAAAAAATCAAAGAGCAAGTTATTATTTAAATGGAGAAAGATTGCAAAGTGCTGCAGTACAGTGGGACCTGGGGGTACTTGTGCATGAAACACAAAAGGATAGTATGCAGGTACAGCAAGTGATCAGGAAGGCCAATGCTATCTTGGCCTTTATTGCAAAAGGGATGAAGTATAAAAGCAGGGAAGTCTTGCTACAGCTATATAAGTTATTGGTGAGGCCACACCTGGAATACTGTGGGCAGTTTTGGTTTCTATATTTAAGAAAGGCTATACTTGCTTTGGAGGCAGTGCAGAGAAGGTTCACTAGGTTGATTCTGGGGATAAGGGGGTTAATTTATGAGGAAAGGTTAAGTAGGTTGGGCCTCTACTCATTGGAATTCAGAAGAATGAGAGGTGATCTTATTGAAACGTATAAGATTATGAGGGGGTTTGACAAGGTGGATGCAGAGAGGATGTTTCCACTGAGGGGGAGACTAGAACTAGGGGATAAAAGAGATGAGGAGAAATTTCTTCTCAGAAGGTTGTAAATCTGTGGAATTCGCTGCCCTAGAGAGCTGTGGAAGCTGGGATATTGAATAAATTTAAGACAGAAATATAAACAGTTTCTTAAACGATAAGGGGATAAAGGGTTATGGAGAGCGGGCAGGGAAGTGGACCTGAGTCTATGATCAGATCAGCCATGAGGGGTCGTATGGCCTACTCCTGTTCCTATTTCTTATGTTACAGCCCATGTCAGCGTCGCCTCCGATACCAGGTGAACCATTATAAGGTGAATCCTTTTGTCTCAATAAACTACAACGGGCCAAACTTAATTATGGCCCTGATCCCCTATAGATCAGTTGGATAACTCTGGGTTCAACTCCTGGTCAGTGTCGCCACTTTTTAAAAATAAACTTTCTTCTTGTGGGGAGGGGGGGGGGGCGGTGGGGAAAGAGACACTAAGCAAGCTCGCATTTATTGCCCATCCCTAGTTGCTCTGAGAAGTGGTGGTGAGCCTTCTACTTGAACCGCTGCAGTCATTGTGATGACCACCACACTCGACCAGCTCCGTTGGGCAGGCCACATTGTCCGCATGCCCGACACAAGACTCCCAAAGCAAGCGCTCTATTTGGAACTCCTTCAGGGCAAGCGAGCACAAGATGGGCAGAGGAAACGTTTCAAGGACGCCCTCAAAGCCTCCCTGATAAAGTGCAACATTCCCACTGACACCTGGGAGTCCCTGGCCCAAGACCGCCCTAAGTGGAGGAAGTGCATCCGGGAGGGCGCTGAACACCTCGAGTCTCATCGCCAAGAGCATGCAGAAATCAAGCGCAGGCAGCGGAAGGAGCGTGCGGCAAACCAGTCCCACCCACCCTTTCCTTCAACTACTGTCTGTCCCACCTGTTACTGAGACTGTAATTCCAATATTGGACTGTTCAGTCACCTAAGAACTCACTTTTAGAGTGGAAGCAAGTCTTCCTCGATTTCGAGGGACTGCCTATGATGATGATGATTGTTTAGGGCAAAAAGAGAGATTCGAATTGGTGTAAGAATCCCAGAAAAAGGGGAAGTGGAGATGAGGAGAAAGAAGGAGGATAAAGAGACGGAGGAAAGAGAAGGAGAAGAGAGTTTAGCTAGAGTTCCAACTCCTCTTTCTTTTTACCAATTTCCTCGTTGACGAGCAGATGATATATTATTGTTGACTTCTTCCATCACTTTGCTCATAATTTTGAGGAGGGTGATAGAGCGATAATTAGCGGAGTTAGAGTTTTGATTGTAGGAAATACCTGGGCAAAGTTATACATTAAGTAGATGCCAATGAAAGAAAGAGACTTGCATTTATATATAGTGCCTTTCACAACCTCAGGATGTCCCAAAGCACTTTACAGCCAATGAGATACTTTTGAAGTGTAATCACTGTTGTCGGAAACACAGCAGCCAATTTGAGCACAGCAAGGTCCAACAAACAGCAATGTGATAATGACCAAATAGTCTGTTTTTTTAATGTTGGTTGAGGGATAAATACTGGGCCAGGACACCAGGGATAAATCCCCTGCTCTTCTTTGAAATAGTGCCATGGGATCCTTTACGTCCACCTGAGAGAGCAGGCTTGGCCTCGGTTTAACGTCTCATCCGAAAGATCACACCTCCGACAGTGCAGCGCTCCCTCAGTACTGCACTAGAGCCTACATTTTGTGCTCAAGCCGCTGGAATGGAGCTTGAACCTACGACCTTCTGACTCAGAGTGCGAGCACTGAGCCACGGCTGACATGAGCACGAACGCCGAACTCAAAATTTTGCATGAGCACTTTCCAGCAGCACGCACTGGATGGTGACCAGGAGTGCGAGCCCTGGCTAAACTTTCTATTCTCTCTCTGGCCCCCACTCCTTCTATCTCCCTAATCCAGGGTGCTGAGACCAGTTATTAAGCCCCAACTGAGAGAGAACTCAGTGAAACCACTCAGGGACGTTCCGCTCTATCGGATTTGGAACTTAGAGGTGTTTGACTTGGCTCAGCTGATAGGACGCTGGCCTTTTGAATCAGAAGCTCAAGTATTCCTGCCGCACCGAGGGAGTGCTGCATTGCCAGAGGTGCTGCACTGAGGGAGCGCTGCATTGCCAGAGGTGCCGTCCTTCGGATGGTTAAAGATCCCATGGCATTATTCGAAGAAGAGCAGGGGAGTTCTGTCAGTTCCTGTTGAATGTGCCTCTCTCAACCATCACCCAAAATGCATTAATTGGTCTCTCATATCATTGCTGTTAGTGGCAGCTTGCTATGTGAGAAATAATTGCTGCATTTACCAACATAACAATGACTGTACTTCTAAGTAACAGTACAGATGAAGTTGTGACAACGTGCTTTAAAAATAAAAACAGAAAATGCTGGAAATACTCAGCGGGTCAGGCAGCATCTGTGGCGAGAGAAACAGAGTTAATGTTTCAGGTCGATGACCTTTCATCAGAACTGGATGGTACCATTTACCCACTGAATGGTTGGGAGCATGACCTTGGTCTTTGAAAGAGAGGCCATCAGGTTAACAGCTCCAGAGTGCACCATTTCCCTGCTAACAGATTTTCACCAGAGTCAGGAGCAGTGCTGTGTTATCGCTGAACAACTTCTTGCGTTTATATAGCGCCTTTAACGTAGTAAAACATCCCAAGGCGCATCACAGGAATGTTATAAAACATAATTTGACACCGAGCTACAGGAGGAGTTATTAGGGCAAATGAGAGGTGGGTTTTAAGGAGCATCTTAAAGAATGAAAGAGAGGCAGAGAGGTTTAGAAACAGCAGAAGGCCATTTCGGCCAATCATGTCTGCGCCGGCCGACAAAGAGCCACACAGCTCTCGTTCAGCAGCCTGAGGTTACATATAAACTTATGAACAATGAACAATGACAGAAACGCAAAGAGCACCCAACCCAACCAGTCGGCCCCACACAACTGCGACACCTCTTACACTGAAACATTCCACACTCCACCCCAACCGGAGCCATGTGATCTCCTGGGAGAGGCAAAAACCAGATAAAAACCCAGGCCTATTGGGGAAAAAAATCTGGGAAAATTCGTCTCCAACCCATCCAGGCTAGTCCAGGAGATCACCCTGGCCGTATTCGATTCACTGCAGTACTTACCATCGTATCTGCGCCAGCCAACAAGAGGTTATCCAGTCTAATCCCACTTTAGGCAGGGAATTCCAGAGTTTAGATAGCTGATGGCACGGCCACCGATGGTTGAGCGATTAAAACCAGGGCTGCTCAAGAGAGCAGAATTAGAGGAGCGCAGAGATCTCGGAGTGTTGTGGGAGGAGATTAACAGAGATTGAGATGGGAGAGGTCATGGAGGGATTTGAAAGCAAGAATGAGAATTTTAAAGCCGATGTAACAAATGCAATTGAAGCCATCAATGAGGCTAGCCACACTTGTTGTGAATGCAGAGCAAGCACCGCCATTTCCTGTAACTCCCTCTTGCCTGTCTGATCCTGTGCACTGAAAGTATTTGCTTAACACAAGAACGCGCAGTTAAAATATTGATGGTAAGTTCCAGTTGCATGTTTACTTATACGTCTCAAATTGTACTGTACCACCTCCAGTGGTTTGTTCCTCCTCATCCCCACGTGATTATCACCAGTATACGCCAAGGCTCCAGTCTTCATCCCTCTGTCAATATTTATAATTCAACACCTCAAAAACATCACCCAGTAGCATGGGGATGCTGCGTATACACAGATGACACCTAGCCACAGCAATACAAAGTCTACTCGTCCTATTTCTGCTGTGATATTAAGACATGGATGAGACTCAGCCTCCTCCTGCTTAGTATTGGTCGAACCGAAGCTATCCTCTACAAGCACCAACTTGCTTTTGACTCGCTCTCCACGGCTGCCACCTCAGATTAAAGTCACAAGATGTAGAATTTAGGTACATGCTCAGTCTCCAGCTGAGCTCCCTGGAACATAATAGGCGCAGGAGTCGGTCATTCGGCCCTTCGAGCCTGCTCCGTCATTCAATATCATGGCTGATCTACCTCAACTCCAATTTCCTGCACTATCCCCATATCCCTTGATTCCCCCTTATCTATTCCGCTAGTTACAACTGCAAAAAACTCGTCAAACACGATTTCCCTTTCATGAATCCGTGTTGACTCTGCCCAATCCTATTATTATTCTCCAAATGTCCTGTTACCATGGTCCTTACTAATAGATTCTGACGGGGTTGGATAGAATGGATGCGGGGAGAATGTTTCCCCCGGGGCTGGGAAGTCTAGAACAAGGGCTCACAGTCTCAGGATACGGGGTAGGAAATTTAGGACCGAGATGAGGAGAAATGTTTTCACTCGGAGGGCGGTGAACCTGTGGAATTCTCTACCACAGAAAGCTGTGGAGGCCAAGTCACTGAATATATTTAAGAGGGAGATAGATAGATTTCTAGACACAAGAGACATCAAGGGGTATAGGGAAAAAGCAGGAATATGGGCCCCAAGTTTCCACATGATTTGCTCCTGATTTTTTAGGAGCAACTGGTATAGAACGGAGTATCTTAGAAATCGAAATTCTCGTCATTTAGTTTGCTCCAGTTCTAGTCAGTTAGGACAGTTTCACTTTGGAACAGAATTTTTTTTCAAAAGGGGGCGTGTCCGGCCACTTACACCTGTTTTCAAAGTTTCGTCAGTGAAAACTTACTCCAAACTAACTTAAAATGGAGTAAGTGAAGATTTTTGTACGCTCGAAAAAACCTTGTCTACACTTTAGAACATGAGGCGTAGGTTGCAAATCAGGCGTAGGGCATGGGGGGGGATGGGTTTAAAGGGAAGTTTACAAACATTAAACACTTCAGTTTTACAAATAAAGAGCCATCATCAATAATAAATGATAAATACATCAATAAATCAACCAATAAATCAATCAAAATAAATTAATAAGAAATATATTTTTTTTTAAATCAATAAATAAAACATTTTCTACTTACCGACTGCAGCACCGGGAGCCCTCCAACAGCGTGCTGGGATGCCCCCCCCCCCAGTGTGTCTCTGTCAGTGTCTCTCTCTCTCTGTCTGTGTGTGTCTCTCTCATTCTCTGTCTATGTGTGTGTGTCTCATTCTCTGTCTGTCAGTGTCTGTGTTTCTGACAGGGCGGGGAGGGAAAGGAGATTGGGGGGTGGGAGGGAAAGGAGATTGGGGCGGGGAGGGAAAGGAGATTGGGGGGTGGGAGGGAAAGGAGATTGGGGCGGGGAGGGAAAGGAGATTGGGGGGTGGGAGGGAAAGGAGATTGGGGGGGGGGGGGGGAGGGAAAGGAGATTGGGGCGGGGGAGGGAAAGGAGATTGGGGGGGGGGAGGGAAAGGAGATTGGGGGGGGGGGGGGGAAAGGAGATTGGGGGGGGGGGGGAAAGGAGATTGGGGGGGGGGAGGGAAAGGAGATGGGGGGGGGGGGGAGGGAAAGGAGATGGGGGGGGGGGAGGCTGAACGGGCCTGGCCCGTCCCCAGCACCAGATTTACAGGTAGGTGGCGTTGGGTCGGGTCGGGTCGGGGGGGAGGGAGGGAGAGGGAGGTCAGGTCGGATCCAGTCCGGGGGCTGGGGGGGGGAGTTAGCGGGAGTCGGGGTTATGGGTCCGGTGGCGGGGAAGCGGGAGTCAGGTCGGCTCCAGTCCGGGGGATCGGTGTCGGGTCCGGTCCCTAGGCAGGGGCGGGGGGGGGGGGGGGGGGGGGGGGGGGCGGCGGGGGGAGAGCGGGAGTCGGGTCGGGTCCAGTCCTGGGGGTCGGGGGGCAGGAGTCAGGTCCGGAGGCAGGAAGCGGGAGTCGAGTCGGGTCGGGAGGAAGCAGGAGCTGGTTGTGGGAGGAGCCTTATTCACGCAGCCCCAGGGCTAGGGGCTGCGTGCATCGGGCCCCTCCCACACAGTTTTGGGCGCCTGGAGCTACTGCATTTGCGTGCTCACTGTAGCGCGCATGTGCAGAGGTCCCGGCACTGTTTTCAGCGCAGGTACCTGGCTCCGCCCCCCCACAGCTCGTGCTGCCTGCGCCGAGGGCCAGAGGACCTGCAGGGAGGTGGAAAATCTGTAGGGTTTTTTTAGGCGCACTTTGTGGCGCGAAAAACGGGCGTCCAGGTTGGGACTGCACCGTTCCCGGCGCGGCTCGAAACTTGGGCCCATGATGTTGAGATAGAGGATCAGCCATGATCATATTGAATGGCGGCGCAGACTCGAAGGGCCAAATGGCCTACTAATGCTCCTATTTTCTATGTTTCTAGCATTTTCCCTACGACTGATGTCAGGCTAACTGGTCTGTATTTCCCCGTTTTCTCTCTTCCCTCCTTTCTTTAATAGCGGGGTTACATTAGCTACCTTCCAATCTGCGGGAACCGTTCTGGAATCTATGGAATTTTGGAAGATGACAACCAATGAATCCACTATCTCTATAGCCACCTCTTTCAAAACCCTAGGGTGTAGGCCATCAGTTCCAGGAGATTTATCAGCTTTCACTCCTATTAATTTTACCAGTCTATTTTCTTACTAATATTAATTTCTTTGCTTTCCTCATTCTCACTAAACCCTTGGTTCTCCACTATTTCCGGGAGGTTTTTTTGCATCTTCTTCCGTGAAGACAGACACAAAGTATGTGTTTAATTTCTCTGCCATTTCCTTATTCCCCATTATAATTCCTCCTGTCTCAGCCTGTAGGGAACCCACATTTACTGTCGCTAATCTTTTCCTTTTTACATACCTATAGAAGCTTTTAAAGTCTGTTTTTGTGCCTCTCGTCAGTTTACTCTCATTCCTTTTTCCCTTTTTTTAAATCAATTTCTTGGTCCTCCTTTACCAAATTCTATTCTTTCCAATCCTCAGACTTCCTGCTCTTTTTTGCAACATTATAAGCCTCTTCCTTTGAACTAATACGATCTTTATCTTCTCATTAGCCACGGTTGGACCACTTTTCCAGTGTGATTTTTGTGCCTTAAAGGAATGTATATGTTGTAAATTATGTATTAAAATGCCAGCCATTGCTTGCCTACCTCATACCTTTTAATGTAGTTAACCACCTGCTGATTACCACCTCCCGCCCTCCCTCAGCTGATGAATCAGTACTCCTCCATGCTGACCACTACTTGGAAGAAGCATTGAGCATAGAATGTACTCTGGGTCGGGGGAATTCAATGTAGTCCACTACTACTGACCGAGTCCTGAAGGATATAGCTGCCAGACTGGGCCTGCAGCAGGTGGTGAGAGAACCAACACGAGGGAAAAACCGACTTGACATCGTCCTCACCAAGCTAACTGTCGCAGATGTATCTGTCCATGACAGCATTGGTAGCAGTGATCACCGCACAGTCACTGTGGAGACGAAGTCCCGTCTTCAGAGGACACCCTCCAACGTGTTGTGTGGCACTACAATCGAGCTAAATGTGATAGATTCACAACAGATCTAGCAGCTCAAACCGGGCATCCATAAGAACATAAGAAATAGGAGCATGAGTAGGCCCATACGGCCCCTCAAGCCTGCTCCGCCATTCAATAAGATCACGGCTGATCAGATCGTGGACTCAGCTCCACTTCCCTGTCCGCTCCCCATAGCCCCTTATCGTTTAAGAAATTGTCTATTTCAGTCTTAAATTTATTGAATGTCCCAGCTTCCACAGCTCTCTGAGGCAGCGAATTTCACAGATTTACAACCCTCAGAAAAAATTCCTCCTCATCTCAGTTCTAAATGGGCAGTCCCTTATTCTAAGATCATGCCCTCTAGTTCTAGTCTCCCCCACCAGTGGAAACATCCTCTCTGCATCCACCTTGTCAAGCCCCCTCATAATCTTATACGTTTCGATAAGATCACCTCTCAATCTTCTAAATTCCAATGAGTAGAGTCACTGAGGGCCATCAGCAGCAGCAAAATTGTATTCCACCACAATCTGTAACCTCATGGCCCGGCATAACCCTCACTCTACCTGTCATGCACCTTACATTATTATATATAACTGTATCCTAACATGCTATACATGACTGTAATAAGATATGACCTGTAACCACCAGCATACCTTACCACCAGGGGTGCACTTGCAAGAGACAGGTATATAAGGACAGGCCTCAGGCAAGTGCAGCATTCCAGAGCTGTGAAATAAAGGTGCAGGTCCAGAGTGACCTTGACTTCACTACATGCCTCGTGTGAATCTGTACTGAGGGGACAGGACTTTACAGTGGCGACGAGTTACGGGATTACAGAATCCACAGAATTGCGAACAACGGATCAGATGAAAAGTACAATGCGGGAGACAATTGGGAGGACTTTATAGAAAGGCTCCAGCAAAGCTTTGTAACCAAAGACTGGTTAGGCGACGATAAGGCAGACAAGAGAAGAGCCCATCTCTTGGCCAGCTGTGGCTCGAAAATATATGCTTTAATGAAGGATCTGTTGGCACCCGAGAAACCAGCAAGCAAGTCGTTTGAAGAATTGAGCACACTGGTAAGAGACCACCTGAAGCCAGCGAGCAGCCTACACATGACCAGACACAGGTTCTACAACTACAGACGCTGTGTGGGCCAGAGCATACCCGACTTCGTGGCATAACTTCGGAGGTTGGCTAGTTTGTGAGTTCTCCGATGAACTGAGGAGAGAAATGCTGAGAGACCTTTTCACTGAAGGAATAGGCCACGCAAGCTCAGAGACCAAGAACCTGACCTTAGAGGCAGCAGCACTGGTTGCACAGACATTCTTGGTAGGGGAAGAAGAAACGAGGTTGATTTACAATGCAGGTACGACAACTAACGAAATATCGGAACAAGAAGTTCACAGCACTAAACAAGCTGCTAGCCCCACACACAGACAAAACCGGGAGAACAGGCTCTCGACAGCAGGCAGAAGCCATCAAGGGCCACAGGAACGGCCGTTCACACCTCATCAACCCATAATGCGAGCAATCAACTACAAACTGAGAGAAGCTCAAGAGAGATCAGCCAGACGCAGCTCATTCTTTGGGAACACTTTAAACAATAGAACAGGTCTGTGCTGGAGGTTTAGGGGTGGGCACTCGTCAAGAGGATGTCGGTGGTTTGCAGAAATTGTGAATATACAGGGCATTTGGCCCGCATGTGCAAAAAAACAGCAGCTCGGCTGGTATACGAATCGGATGGGTCGGAAAGCGGACCAGAAGATGGTGGGGACAGTACCCGGGACACCGATGTACAGCAGGTCAACACGATCAATGGCCGCTGCTCCTACAACAGGACGCCTCCTATAATGATGAGGATCCTACTCAACGAGATATCTGTCAACATGGAGCTGGATACGGGAGCGAGTCAATCTCTCATGGGCGCTCAACAATTTGATCAACTGTGGCCGCATAAAAGAGACAGACCAAAACTCACAAGGGTCGACACCAAACTAAGGACCGAAAACCAAAGAATTCGTACCAGTCCTCGGCAGCGCCATGCTCTCTGTCACACACAAAGGGACAGTGAACATACTTCCCCTGTGGATTTTCCCTGGAGACCCCCCCAGCACTGCTGGGGAGAAGCTGGCTGGCAAAACTAAACTGGAAATGGGATGATGTCCATGCCATGTCATTAGAGGAACGGACCTCCTGCTCAACAGTTATAAAGCGATTTGAACATCTCTTTCAGCCAGGTGTGGGCACTTTCAATGGGGCCAAAGTCAAAATCTACATCACACAGGATGCGAGACCGGTCCATCACAAGGCCAGAGCTGTACCTTATGTGATGAGGGAAAAGATTGAACACGAACTAGACAGGCTTCTGCGGGAAGGCATTATATCACCTGTGGAATTTAGCAACTGGGCAAGTCCCAATCATGAAGCCTGATGGATCCGTACGAATCTGTGGGGACTACAAATCTACCATAAACAGAGTCTCCCTACAGGACCAGTACCTGCTGCCCAGAGCGGAGGACTTATTTGCCACATTGGCTGGAGGTAAACTTTTCTCAAAATTAGACCTCACATCTGCGTATATGACGCAAGAATTGACCGAGGAATCCAAGCTACTCACCACCATCAACACACCGAGGCCTTTTCATGTACAATCGATGCCCATTCGGCATCAGGTCGGCAGCTGCCATATTCCAGCGCAACATGGAGAGTCTGCTCAAGTCCATCCCGGGGACGGTTGTATTTCAAGACGACATACTTATCACGGGCAGGGACACCGACTCCCATCTCCGTAATTTGGAGGAAGTACTAAAGCGGTTGGATCGGGTAGGCCTGCGAGTCAAGAAATCCAAGTGCCTGTTTCTCGCACCCGAGGTTGAATTTTTGGGCAGAAGGATTGCCGCTGATGGAATCCGCTCAACACAGAGTCCAAAACAGAAGCAATTCGCCTGGCACCCAGGCCCCGGAATGTCTCAGAACTGCGCGCCTTTCCCGGACTACTCAATTACTTTGGGAACTTTATGCAGAACTTAAGCACGCTGCTGGAGCCTCTCCACGTGCTACTCAGGAAGGGGAGCGATTGGTTTCGGGGGGACGCCCAGGAACGCGCCTTCAATAAGGCACGCAACCTTCTGTGTTCCAACAGTGTTTTGACTTTCTTTGACCCAGGTAAAAAGCTAGTTCTCACATGCGATGCATCAGCGTATGGGGTCGGGTGCGTTTTGCAACATGTCAATAGTGCGGGCAAATTACAACCCATAGTTTATGCCTCCAGGTCACTTTCGCGGGCGGAGCGCGGGTACGGAATGGTAGAGAAGGAGGCGCTCGCGTGCGTGTACGGTGTCAAAAAGATGCACCAATACCTTTTCGGGGCTAAGTTCGCGTGAGAAACTGACCACAAGCCCCTCACGTCCCACCTATCCGAGAGCAAGGCAATAAGGCCTCAGCGCGAATTCAATGGTGGGGACTCATGCTGGCGTCCTACGACTACACAATAAGGCACAGACAACTGTGCCGACGCGCTCAGCAGGCTACCCCTGGCGACCATGGAAGGGTCTGACGAACAGGACTGTGAGATAGTCATGGCAATCAATGCCTTTGAGTCCACAGGTTCGCCCACGACGGCTCACCAAATCAGAGCCTGCACGGCCAGCGACCCCACGTTATCCTTCGTAAAAAGATGTGCCCTAACCGGTGACTGGGCAGAGGCTCGCGATGCCTGCCCCGAGGAATTAAAACCCTTTCACAGGCGCATGCATGAGCTATCACTACAAGCAGACTGCCTGATGTGGGGCAGCCGAGTAGTCATGCCTCTGCAAGGCAGAGAGGCATTTGTCCGGGAGCTCCACCGCAAGCACCGTTCTCATGAAGGCCATAGCCAGATCCCATGTCTGGTGGCCTGGTATTGACGATCTGCTTCCGAAGGTGCACCATTTGTGCCCAACTCAGCAATGCCCCCAGGGAAGCTCCACTGAGCCCCTTGCCCTGGCCTACCAAACCGTGGTCGCGGGTGCACGTAGACTATGCGGGCTCATTCATGGGCAAAATGTTCCTCGTAGTTGTAGATGCATTTTCAAAGTGGATCGAATGCACCATTTTAAACTCGAGCACAACCTCCACCACTGTGGAGAGCCTCGCAACCATGTTTGCAACGCACGGAATCCCTGACATATTGGTCAGTGACAATGGTCCGTGCTTCACCAGCGCAGAATTCCAAGATTTTACAATTGACCACGGCATAAATCATGTCAAGACGGCACCGTTCAAGCCGGCCTCCAACGGCCAGGCGGAGAGAGCAGTGCAAATCATTAAACAAGGCATGCTTAAAATCCAAGGTCCCACGCTGCAGGGTCGCCTGTCGCGACTGCTGCTGACATACAGATCTCGTCCGCACTCACTGACTGGGATCCCCCCCCGTGCAACTGTTGATGAAAAGGACTTTAAAAACAAGGCTCTCATTAATCCTCCCAGACATGCACAAAATCGTTGAGGCAAAGCGCCGTAAGCTGACCGAGTACCATGACAGAAATTCGAGGGGGAGATGGAATGAGATAGGGGACAAAGTGTTTGTACTAAACTATGGCAGGGGTCCCAAATGGCTTGCAGGGACAGTAACGGGCAAGGAAGGAAACAGGCTACTGGTAGTACAAATGGACAATGGCAAAACCTGCCGGAGGCACGTAGACCAAGTCAAAAGCAGATTTACCAACACTGCGGAACCAGAGGCAGACTACAATGTGGAACTCACACCACACCTGGTGGACAGACAGAGGGAACAACCTGAGGAAAGGGCAATCCTAACAGACAGCCCAGGCGAGTCAACAACAATCACACCCAAAGAAAAACAGACACCAAGGCAAACAACTGAACCAAAACTCAGACGCTCCACGCGAGAGCGTAGACCACCTGAGAGACTGAACCTATAAAGACAAGACGACCTTGGGGGAGGGTGATGTCATGTATCTTACATTATTATATATAACTGTATCCTAACATGCTATACATGACTGTAATAAGATATGACCTGTAACCAGCAGCATACCTTACCACCAGGGGTGCACTTGCAAGAGACAGGTATATAAGGACAGGTCTCAGGTAAGTGCAGCATTGCAGAGCTGTGAAATAAAGGTGCAGGTCCAGAGTGACCTTGACTTCACTATATGCCTCGTGTGAATGTGTGTGAATCTACTACCATTATCAAGCAATGAGGAGTACAGAAGAGCACGCCAGGAGCAGCACCAGGCGTACCTAAAAATGAGGTGCCAACCTGAGGAAGCTGCAACACAGGACTACATGCATGCTAAGCAATGGAAGCTGCATGGTATAAACAGGGCTAAGCGATCCCACAATCAACGGATCAGATCAAAGCTCTGCAGTCCCGTCACATCCAGTCATGAATGGTGGTGGACAATTAAGCAATTAACGGGAGGAGGAGGCTTCATGAACATCCCCATCCTCAATGATGGCGGAGCCCAGCACGTGAGTGCAAAAGACAAGGCTGAAGCGTTCGCAACCATCTTCAGCCAGAAGTGCCGTGTCGATGATTCGTATCGCCCTCCTCCGGAGGTCCCCACCATCACAGAAACCAGGCTTCAGCCAATTCGATTCATTCCACATGATATCAAGAAATGGCTGCGCGCACTGGATACAACAAAGGCTATGAGCCTGGACAACATCCCGGCTGTTGAGCTGAAGACTTGTGCTCCAGAACTAGCCGTGCCTCTAGCCAAGCTGTTCCAGTGCAGCTACAGCACTGACATCTACCCGACAATATGGAAAATTGCCCAGGTATGTGTGTCTGCAAAAAGAACAAATCTAATCTGGCCAATTACCGCCCCATCAATCATCAACAAAGTGATGGAAGGTGTTGTCGACAGTGCTATCAAGCGGTACTTACCACTAACTTGCTCACCGATGCCCAGTTTGAGTTCCGCCAGGGCCACTCGGCTCCAGACCTCATTACAGCCTTGGTCCAAACATGGACAAAAGAGCTGAATTCCAGAGGTGAGGTGAGAGTGACTGCCCTTGAAATCAAGGCAGCATTTAACAGAATGTGACATCAAGGAGCCCTAGTAAAATTGAAGTCAATGGGAATCTTGGGAAAGCTCTCCACTGGTTGGAATCATTCCTAGCACAAAGTAAGATGGTTGTGGTTGTTGGAAGTCAATCATCACAGTCCCAGGACATCGCTGCAGGAGTTCCTCAGGGCAGTGTCCTTGGCCCAACTATCTTCAGCTGCTTCATCAATGACCTTCCCTCCATCATAAGGCCAGAAGTGGGGATGTTCGCTGATGACTGCACAGTGTTCTGTTCCACTGACAACTCCTCAGATAATGAAGCAAGATCTGGACGACATTCAATCTTGGGCTAATATGTGGCAAGTAACATTCACGCGATACAAGTGCCAGGCAAGCGAGAGTCAAACCACCTCCCCTTGATATTCAATGGCAATACCATCATCAAATCCCTCACCATCAACATCCTGGGGGTCCCTTAACTGGACCAGCCACATAAATGCAGTTGTAACAAGACCGGGTCAGAAGCTGGGTATTCTGCAGCGAGTGTCTCACCTCCTGACTCCCCAAAGCCTTTCCACCATCTACAAGGCACAATAGTCAGGAGTGTGATGGAATACTCTCCACTTGCCTGGATGAGTGCAACTCCAACAACACTCAAGCTCGACACCATCCAGGACAAAGCAGCCTGCTAGATTGGCACCCCATCCACCACCGGCGCACCGTGGCTGCAGTGTGTACCATCTACAAGATGCACTGCACCAACTCGCCAAGGCTTCTTCGATAGCACCTCCCAAACCCGCAACCTCTACCACCTAGAAGGACAAGGGCAGCAGGCGCATGGGAACACCACCACCTCCAAGGTCCCCTCCAAGTCACACACCATCCTGAGTTAGAAGTATATCGCTGTCCCTGCGTCGTCACTGGGTCAAAATCCTGGAACTCCCTCCCTAACAGCACTGTGGGAGCACCTTCACCACACGGACTGCAGCGGTTCAAGGCGGTGTTAGGATTGGGCAATAAATGCTGGCCTTGCCAGCGATGCCCACATCCCATAACAAATTAAAAGTAAATAAATAAACAAATAGATGCAGGTTGTTTCTTTAGAATCCCCTGCCCCAACACACACGAAGGACAGACAGTCGGTGAGGTAGTGTGAAGCAGTTGGAGCTCAGTAGTTGAGACCCCAGCAAGGGTCAGCATCTGCAGAGGCGGAAGAGAGAAAATTACCAAAATAAATCCTTCACCGTCACTACAGACATCTTAGTCACAATCACCGTGTGTGTGCGCACTCGTGTGTGCCTCGACAATGAGAATTAGCTGCAGGCAGATGATGCAGTTAGAAGCTGCTACTGCGACAGCCTCCTATTGAAGACACGTGACCAGAATATAGAAGATTTTTGTTTAAATAAAGAAAAATCTAAATCACAGGATATTTTTGTTTGCAAGGTTTTGGATGTTTGCATTTTATTTTAAAGTGTTGCCCTGTGCTTACTGGCAGATGATTCCACAGGCACCCTCAGTTATCTTACCCAAGTGCCCATTCTTCATGCAAGGTTAGACTGAGAGTTGGTGGCTACATAGAAAATAGGTGCAAGAGTAGGCCATTCGAACCTGCACCACCATTTAATATAATCATGGCTGATCATTCCTGCCTTCTCTTCATGTCCCCCGATCCCTTTAGCCGCAAGGGCCACATCTAACTCCCTTTTGAATATATTTGACGAACTGGCCTCAACAACTTTCTGTGGTAGAGAATTCCACAGGTTCACAACTCTGAGTGAAGAAATTTCTCCTCATCTCGGTCCTAAATGGCTTACCCCTTATCCTTGGACTGTGTCGCCTGGTTCTGGACTTCCACAACATTGGGAACATTCTTCCTGCATCTAACCTGTCCAATCCCGTCAGAATTTTATATGTTTCTATGAGATCCCCTCTCATTCTTCTAAATTCCAGTGAATGTAAGCCTAGTCAATCCAGTATTTCTTCATATGTCAGTCCTGCCATCCCGGGAATCAGTCTGGTGAACCTTTGCTGTACTCCCTCAATAGCAAGAATGTCCTTCCTCAGATTAGGAGACCAAAACTGTAAACAATATTCAAGGTGAGGCCTCACCAAGGCCCTGTACTACTGCAGTAAGTCCTCCCTGCTCCTATACTCAAATCCCCTAACTATGAAGGCCAGCATGCCATTTGCCTTCTTCACCGCCTGCTGTACCTACATGCCAACCTTCAATGACTGATGTACCATGACACCCAGGTCTCGTTGCACCTCCCCTTTTACTAATCTGTCACCATTCAGATAACAATCTGCCTTCCTGTTTTTGCCACAAAAGTGGATAACCTCACACTTATCCATATTATACTGCATCTGCCATGCATTTGCCCATTCACCTAACCTGTCCAAGTCACCCTGCAGCCTCCTAGCATCCTCCTCGCAGCTCGTAGCTATTATCCCTTGAGTGCATCACAGCCACACCAAATCACGCATTCACCTAACATCCACATGTGTATTTCTATTGAATAGTGATTATAACAGCAACCTTGGCCAAAGTTGCCTTTCCCTGGCCCAGAGGCTAAATGTAACTTCCCCTATCATCATCATCATAGGCAGTCCCTCGTATCGAGGATGACTTGCTTCCACGCCAAAAAAGGGATGAGTTCACAGGTGTTACAATGAAGGACCTAATATTCCAGATCCCAACCTACATCCTGAAGGGCGGAAGATGCCTGTGCGTGGATTTTTTTAACGTGGGGTGGATGTTGCACCCCAGCCAGGTCTTGGTCCAGTGGCAAGGGTTAACCAGAACGACTGGAGACCTGCTCTGCTGCATGGGCCTATTGCACACACTTGCCCTATCATCGAATCATAGAGTGGTTATCGTATGGAAGGCGTCCATTCAGCCCGTCCCGACTCCCCAAGAGCACCTCAGCTACTCCCAATCCCCCGACCGTTTCCCATAACCTGCAAATTTTTTTCTTTCAGGTACTTATCCAATTCCCTTTTGAAAGCCACGATTGAGTCTGCCTCCACCACCCTCAGGCCGTGCATTCCAGATCCTAACCACTCGCTGCGTAAAAAGGTTTTTCCTCATGTCGCCTTTGGTTCTTTTGCCAATCCCTACTGATGTACCTGTTTAAATCAGCTCACTCGGCATTTAGGATCAAACCCGGACCTTTTGGACTACACGTTTCCATTACACGCTAACTTTACCAACCGAGAAACTGGATGACCAGGGGAGCTGGGTCTTTGAAAAGGAACGACATGATGGGAAAGGGAGTGGGAGAGAGAGAAAAAGATTAGGAAATTTTCTCCAGCTTTTTCTTTGCAGAATCTCCTCCTTCTCCAAATCATTTTCAATATTGATCTCCAGTCAGCTACATGGATCAATCAACTCCACTCCTCCCTGCCCGACCCCGGAGAAGGAGCACTGCTGAGATCGGAAGCAGAAGAGGGGAAAATTGAACTGGTGTCCCTCCCTTACTCCAGGGTAGAAATAGTAGGCTGTGCATCTTCAGTTAATTTTTAGAGTTGCACTCGTGTTCCATGGTCATAACCATGTTTCCCGGTCAGGTATAATAGCAAATGAGTTATACCAAACACAAATTAACGCAATACAGGATAATGAGAGAGAAATATATGCAGGTAAGTGGAGTCAGAGAGTACAGACTGCAACAACAACAACTACTTGAAGTTATAAAGCACCTTTAATGTAGTAAAATAACCCAAGGTGCTTCACTGGAGTGTTATCAGTCAAAAATTTGACACCAAGCCACGAAGGGAGATATTAGGACAGGTGACCAAATGCTTGGTCAAAGAGGTAGGATTTAATTAGCATCTTAAAAGGAGGAGGGGTTTAGGGAGGGAATTCTAGAGCTTGGGGCCTAGGCAGCTGAAAGATACAATAAAGCAATTTGAACATGCAAAACTGGTTAAGTACAAACAGCAGAATTACAACTGTAGAGGGATGTGAAAGAGCAACAGACCTGCCAAGCTTAGGAAGACTTTATAATAGCGCAGACTCAGTAAAGTACTGAAGGGCAACAGGCCCTGAAGGTCCGAGATGGCTCCCAGGAGATTTGGGATCTGAAAGATGGAAGCACGAGTTCCAACTCAAGCAGCTCGAGCCGGTGTTGGAACTCGCGCTGCCAAGTGCCCAAGACGATGGAAAAGTCATCACCAAGCTCAGGAACCTCCAAAGCCCAAGCTGCTGCTAATTCTACAGCGGTGGAGTGTGTTTGCCGGAAATGTAATGTACACACTTCCTTGTAAGGACATTCTCCATCTGCACAAGGAGGATATATTCATAGAATCATTACAGCACAGGAGGCTGCCATTTGGCCCGTCGAGCCCGTGCCGGCTCTCGACATGAGCACTTCAGGCAGCCCCACTCCACCACCCTTTCCCCGTGGCACTGCGTAAAAAAAGTTTTCCCAAATGTCACCTTTGGTTCTTCTGCCAATCACCTTAAATCTGTGTCCTCTGGTTCTCGGCCCTTCCATCAATGGGAACAATTTCTCTCTATCTACTCTGTCCAGACCCCTCATGATTTTGAGCACCTCGATCAAATCTCCTCTGCTCTAAAGAGAACAACCCCAGCTTCTCCAGTCTATCCACGTAACTGAAGTTGATGGGGTGAGATGTGTGGAGCAGGCCGCCAAATGGCTGGTTTCTGTGGTGTAAATACTTTGTAAATTCTGAATTGACAGGGACAAAGCTTCAAGCTCGGGGATCCTTGAAATAGCAAACACTCGTACCCTGTACCAGGAAAGTAGAGATCCAATAATAAATTATAAATGCACAAGTGAAAAGAACCTGAGTACTGCAGCATTAAAGAGACATTAAATCACAAACACGCTTAAAAATTCATACTTTGAGGCAAGTGTTCCTTCCTGTATCACAATGGTTTGATAATGGCCGTACATTAGCCACTCTATTCACGTTAAGTATTCGGCAAGTAGTACATACCATTGTTCTGCTAATACAAGGGTGAACAGAGGTGCTAATGGGTTGATGTGCACAGATGTCGATTCAATTGCCTGCATAATGACTTTACTGATGCTGGTCCACTGTCAAAAGAACAGTGCATACATGGAATATTCGTCCAGCAAACAAAACAATGAATGTAAGTACTTCCTTCAGAGATGCTGGATCTGCCCCAACCTCAGGCAACTGCAGCTGAAAACCTCACCCATGCTTTTGTCACCTCCAGACTTGACTATTTGAATGTTCTCCTGGATAGCCATAAACTTCAGCTCATCCACTGGAGTATGGTGTCCGATTCTGGGCACCGCACTGTAGGAAGGATGTGAAGGCCTTAGAGAGGGTGCAGAACAGATTTACAAGAATGGTTCCAGGGATAAGGGACTTCAGGTACACGGAGAAGTCACGGGAGAAGCTGGGGTTGTTCTCCTTGGAGCAGAGAAGGTTGAGAGGAGATTTGATAGATGTGTTCAAAATCATGACAGGTTTAGACAGAGTAGAGAGAGAGAGAGAAACTGTCCCATTTGGTGGAAGGGTCGAGAACCAGAGGACACAGATTTAAGGTGATTGGTGGAAGAACCAAAGGCGACATGAGGATATAACCTTTTTTACACAGCGAGTGGTTAGGATTTGGAATGCACTGCTCCAGGGTGGTGGAGGCAGACTCAATTGTGGCTTTCAAAAAGGGAATTGGATCAGTACCTGAAGGAAAACATGTGCAGGGCTATGGGGGAACGAGTGGGGAAATGGGGCTAGCTAAGGTGCTCTTGCAGAGAGCTGGCGCGGGCTCGATGGGCCGAATGGCCTCCTTCTGTGCTGCAACCATTCTATGATCCACAACTCTGCTGCCTGTAACCCATACCACATTAAATGCTGCTCACCCTTGTTGATCTACATTGGGCCAATGAAATCCCACAGAGCCTTGCAGGGGTGGTCCTGCCAGCGCTTTCCCACAGGTGCAGTAGCTGCCTTTATTCCAGTGGAGGAGTGCAACATCCCCACCGACACCTGGGAGTCCCTGGCCAAAGACCGCCCTAAGTGGAGGAAGAGCATCCGGGAGGGCGCTGAGCACCTCGAGTCTCGTCGCCGAGAGCATGCAGAAACCAGGCGCAGGCAGCGGAAGGCGCGTGCGGCAAACCAGACTCCCCACCCACCCTATCCTTCAACCACTGTCTGTCCCACCTGTGACAGAGACTGTAATTCCCGTATTGAACTGTTCAGTCAACTGAGAACTCACTTTTAGAGTGGAAGCAAGTCTTCCTCGAATTCGAGGGACTGCCTATGATGATGATGGGGTGTTTGGGTCACCGTTTCCTCAGGTGCAGTCAGCGGGAACTCCAATGCAAACCTGCTGGAATCAATAAAACCAGCTGCCGGAGAGACCCAGCAAAAAAATTGGGTCTTGCAGATGGCTTGAGTTGGTTCCTATTAAAAACCTGACACCAGTTCAACCCAAAGCAGAGATTCAAACCCAACTCCCATCCATCCCCAAAACTACCTACTTCCACAACACAGCCAACCATCGTTCCTATCTCTTCCCTCTGTTGAAACCCTTGTCCACTCTTTCCTTCAAGCACCCTCCTTCAGCAGCCTTCTCAGCTTCTCCCCACTACAAACCCCAACTTGTTCAAAACTCTACCCACCCGCACCCTGTCCCAAACCTCGCCACTCTCCAGTCCCCCAGTACAGGGAATATGATGGAGGGGTGGGACGAGGCTCATGTGAAGCATGAATATCAGCATGGGCCTGTTGGGCCACATGGCTTGTTTCTGTGCTGTAAATACTTTGTAATGAATTCAAAACCCTCGTTCTTGTTTATGCATTGCCTCACCTCTGCACTTTTCACAGCCCAGCTTGCACCCAACTCTCTTCTGATTCTGGCATCCTGCATCTTGTACATCCTCCCCTCCCAGCACTTAGCAATGCAAGTAACCCTTGCCTCTGGAAGCTTCAAACCTCTCTGGCTCGCTGCTCTCCCTTCCCACCTTTAAACGTCTGCCCAAACCCCACCTTTCCCCGTGGGCTTTCATTAGAATCCTCGGAACATAGGAACAGGAGGAGGCCATTCAGCCCCTCGAGCCTGCTCCACCATTCAATAAGATCATGGCTGATCTGCGACCTAACTCCATATACCCATCTTTGGCCCATACCCCTTAATACCCTTCGTTAACAGAAAGCTATCTATCTCCAATTGCGGAGGAGTTTTCCAAATTTCTAAAAAAAGATCTGGATTTATATAGCGCCTTTTACGACCACCAGACGTCTCAAAGTGCTTTATAGCCAATTTACAGCACATTACAGAAGTACTTTTGAAGTGTAGTCACTGTTGTAATGTAGGAAACGCAGCAGCCAATTTGCGCTCAGCAAGCTCCCACAAACAGCAATGTGATAATGAGCAGATCATCTGTTTTTTTCGTTATGTTGATTGAGGGATGAATATTGGCCAGGACAGTTTCTACTTTCCTTTATGTGTAGAAGTGTTCCCTAATTTCACTCCTGAAAGGTCTGGCTCTAATTCTTAGACAATGTCCCCTAGTCCTAGACTCCCCAACCAGCGGGAATAGTTTCTCTCTATCTACCCTATCAGTTCCCCTTAATATCCTGAAAACTACGATCAATCACCCCTTAACCTTCTAAATTCTAGGGAATACAACCCTAATTTGTGTAATCGCTCCTCCTAATTTAACCCTTGAAAGAATGACTTATATTTATATCACGCCTTTCACGACAACTGGACGTCTCAAAGCACTTTACGGCCAATGAAGTACTTTTGGAGTGTCTTCACTGTTGTAATGTGGGAAACACGGCAGCCAATTTGCGCACAGCAAGCTCTCACAAACAGCAAAGAGATAATGATCAGATCATCTGTTTTTGTTATATTGATTGAGGGATACATATTGGCTCCAGGACACCGGGGATAACTCCCCTGCTCTTCTTCAAAATAGTGCCATGGGATCTTTTACGTCCACCTGAGGGGGCAGATGGGGCCTCGGTTTAACATCTCATCCTGAAGGCAGCACCTCTGACAGTGCAGCACTCCCTCAGCACTGTACTGGAGTGTCAGCCTGGATTTATTTGCCCAAGTCTCTGGAGTGGGACGTGAACCCACAATCCTCAGACTCAAAGGCGAGGGTGCTACCCACTGAGCCACTGCAGAGAGGAGCGAGTTAAATTTCCTCATCCCTTTTGTCTCTTTAATCTCACGTGCCTTCCACCCGATCACAGACCTTCCCTTTTGTTCTTTCCTCCCCTCCCCCTCTCAGTGCTCCTTAAGAATGTTCTTTTCCAACATTCGCCAGTTCTGACGAAGGGTCATCGACCTGAAACGTTAACTCTGTTTCTCTCTCCGCAGACGCTGAGATTTCCAGCATTTTCTGTTTTTATTTCCGATACCAGCGTCCGCAGTATTTTGCTTTTGTGTAGTGTGAATGCCCCTTCAGGTATAAATAGGGGCAGCATTAAACCGTCGGAGTGTCAGAAGCTAACAGAAGCAGTCTTCCCAAGTTCTGTGTATGTTCTTTCAGAGAATCCAGCAATTTGATTTAAGAAGTAGAGATTTGTCCAATAAGAGGTACTCAATGGGTGTGGTTCGTGTTTTATTTGCTGGAACTAACCCAAGTAGAATAAAGAAACTCAGTGTATTTTCTCCCCAGAGCAATTTCCATTGTATACAGTATTAAGCTTCACAACAGGGTGCAACCACAGACAAGTGTAACAAGGAGGTGTCACGTTAACATGACTCTGGCAAATGGGTCAATACCAAAAAAAAAGAGACTCCACCCATATGAAACAGTCAGTCAAAGCCAGACAAAGTGAAATCAGAGTGAACTCTCCAGCAGCTCATGTGCTCCTTTAAGTTCCTGCAAAGCACGCTCCTCCCAATGAGTAGATTACAATTCACAGCCCCAGTGTGTAACTGAGCTACACAAAACAGGACGGCTCCATCCCATATTCGAGTCACAGATTTGTGTTGAATTAGCTGACCTTAGCCAGGGTGGCCAGGGGGCCACCACTGTTGCCCTGGGCGAGTGTAAGAAAGGACCCGGCTGTGAAAATATCAATAGTAGGCCATTCGGCCATTCAATATGATCATGGCGGATCCTCTATCTCAACACCATATTCCCACTTTCTCCCCATACCCCTTGATGCCTTTTGTTTCTAGAAATCTATCTATCTCACTCTTAAATATATTCAGTGACTTGGCCTCCACAGCCTTCTGTAGTAGAGAATTCCACAGGTTCACAACCCTCTGGGTGAAAACATTTCTCCGCATCTCGGTCCTAAATTTCCTACCCCGTATCCTTAGACTGTGACCCCTTGTTCCAGACTTCCCAGCCAGGGGAAACATCCTCCCTGCATCCAGACTGTCCAACTCCGTTAGAATTTTATACGTTTCAATGAGATCCCCTCTCATTCTTCTAAACTCTAGTGAATACAGGCCTAGTCAACCCAATACAACAGTCCTGCCATCCCAGGAATCAGTCTGGTGAACCTTCGCTGCACTCCCTCTATGGCAACTATATCCTTTCTTAGGTAAGGAGACCAAAACTGCACACAATACTCCAGGTACGGTCTCACCAAGGCACTGTATAACTGTAGTAAGACATCCTTGCTCCTGTACTCAAATCCTCTTGCAATGAAGGCCAATATACCATTTGCCTTCCTAACTGCTTGCTGCACCTGCATGTTTGCTTTCAATGACTGGTGTACAAGGACACCCAGGTCCCTCTGTACATTGACACTTCCAAAGCCATCACCATTTAAATAATACTTTGTCCTCATGTTTTTCCTACTAAAGTAGATAACTTCACATTTATCCACGTTATACTGCATCTGCCATGAATTTGCCCACTCACTCAACCTATTTAAATTGCCTTGCAGCATCTTTGCATCCTCCTCACAAACCCACCTAGTTTTGTGTCGTCAGCAAACTTGGAAATATTACATTTGGTTCCCTCATCCAAATCATTTATATATATATTGTAAATAGCTGGGGCCCAAGCACTGATCCCTGTGGTACCCCACTAGTCACTGCCCACCACCCCGAAAAAGACCCCCTTATTCCTACTCTCTGTTTCCTGTCAGTTAACCAAGTTTCAATCCATGCCAATACATTACTCCCAATCCTATGTGCGTTACATAGCTGAAGAGCTAAGCTCACGCTCACTATCTGGGGCTCCAAAATTTAAAATGGGATGCAGGTGAGGTTCTGCTGTAGGTCGGACCATATCCTTGCCGTCAGCGAAGTACATTGCAGAAAACAATCCATTAACAAGAGCACTGAAGGAATTGAAGATGCTAAAGGAATGTCTAGTGGAACTCGCTGCCTGAAAGGATGGTAGAGGCAGAAACCCTCATCACATTTAAAAGATACTTGGATGTGCACCTGAAGTGCGATAACCTACAGGGCTACGGACCTAGAGCTGGAAAGTGGGATTAGGCTGGATAGCTCCCCGGCGGCCGGCACGGACACGATGGGATGAATGGCCTCCTTCCGTGGTGTAAATTTCTATGATTCTAGTGAAAGAAAAGAACAAATGATCTTGCACCTTAGTTGGAGTGGAGGGAGGGGGCAAGAGTAAGAATACACACGGTCCCGACTTGATAGAGGACAGAATGTGAGCTGGGTTATTATAGTGCTGCAGGAGTTTGCGGTGGTAGAATGAGGGAGGGATTTGTAAATGAGGATGAGGATTTAGAATTCAAAGCATGGGAGTGGGGGCCCAGGACAAGGGTGATGAGCGAGCGGGACACAGGATGTGGGCCGCAGAATTCCCGATGCGTTGGGAGTTTATACCGGGCACAGTTCGGGAACGCCAGCTGGCAGGACGATGCAAAAACCAAGATGGGAAGTGACGAAAGTGAGGGTCAGGTGGGGCTGAGGTCAGGATGGGGGCAAGCAATGGTGGGCTAGTTTTGGTGATTGAAAAATTGCATTAGAGGGAGCAGCGTGCGGTGGCGCGGTCCCAGCCTACAAGACCATCAGCAGGCCGGGGCCATCAGAGGGAGCAGCGTGAGGGAGCATACCACTGCAGGAGGGCCACGGCTGCAAAGTCAGGTCGCTGATTGCAGTGTGGGGCAGGCACAGCAGGAGGGGCGAAGGAGCGGCAAGAGTTTGTAGATGGAAGTGACCGGGGCCCAGGAGAGGCGTGAGTTCGGGGCCCAGAAGGGACGAGGGCCCAGGGACAGCATGGGCTAGCCCACACTGCGATGTGTGTGTGTGCTCGGTCCATGCAGCAGAGTTCATCTTGGTTAACCCTTACCACTGGACCAAGACCTAACTCTGTCAAGCCCGTGTGGTGGCTGGTGTGCAACGGTCACCCCACGTTAAAAAAAATCCACGGACAGGCATCTTCCACCCTTCAAGGTGTAGTTCGGGATCTGGAATATTAGGGTCCTTCATTGAAACACCTGTGAACTCATCCCTTTTTGGTGTGGAAGCAAGTCATCCTCGATACGAGGGACTGCCAATGATGAACAAAAATACCATCCATTCATTGCTGGAAAAGACTTCAATCCTCAAATTGCACAGTAACATTTAGCCCCACTTTTATTGTCTCCCAATCCCCCACCATTGGTTGCCCAGGTAACACCATTCCCCAGCTGAGTGATTGGGACGTTTTGCTATGTTAAAGGTGCTATATAAATGCAAGCAGTTGTTGAGGGGCAAGCAACTGTGTTCCAAACATTCCACCCCCACTTACCCCTCCTTCCCTGGGCCCTAGCACAGACAATGAGCTGGGGGGTGGGGGGCGCAGGGACAGGAAAATAGAACATTTGTCGCACAGAATAAAATGATGGGTATGGGGGCACATCCCAACATTGTGGGGTAGTGGGTAAAACCACCACAGCCTGCAGGCCGATACTGGAGTAGTGCACACACACACACATCTCAACCTTTCACATTTAATCAGGGAGCACGGATTTCGCAAATAAATTTGCCAAGTTTTAAAAAGTCTTCCAAGCCCTTGACTCCGTTTTGGAGTTGAGAGCAAGAATATAGGAAAATATCTTGTTTTTAAACTCTAGTTGGAACAATTCGTACTTGCATTTATGTACAGCCTGCACGTCACTCAAATTTCTAAATTACTTCATCAGAATACTTTGAAATGCAACAAATCAGATACAAACACAGCAGCCATTTTACACGCCGATCTCACAAACTGCAATGGCATGAATGATAAGTTTGTTTATTTATGGTGGTACAGGGTGAGAGGTGCATGTTGGTCAGGACTCCGGGAGAACAACAATTGTACGTCCCTGTCTGGCGTAAAAATAAAAAAGGGAAGGTGGCTCAACCGTAGCTATCAAGGGAAATCAGGGATAGTATTAAAGCCAAGGAAGTGGCATACAAATTGGCCTGAAATAGCAGTGAACCTGGGGACTGGAAGAAATTTAGAACTCAGCAGAGGAGGACAAAGAATTTGATTAGGGCAGGGAAAATATAGTACGAGAAGAAGCTTGCAGGGAACATTAAGTCGGACTGCAAAAGTTTCTATAGATATGTAAAGAGAAAAAGGTTAGTAAAGACCAACGTAGGTCCCCTGCAGTCAGAATCAGGGGAAGTCATAACGGGGAACAAAGAAATGGCGGACCAATTGAACAAGTACTTTGATTCGGTATTCACTAAGGAGGACACAAACAACCTTCCGGATATAAAAGGGGTCAGAGGGTCTAGTAAGAAGGAGGAACTGAGGGAAATCCTCATTAGTCTGGAAATTGTGTTGGGGAAATTGATGGGATTGAAGGCCGATAAATCCCCAGGGCCTGATGGACTGCATCCCAGAGTACTTAAGGAGGTGGCCTTGGAAATAGCGGATGCATTGACAGTCATTTTCCAACATTCCATAGACTCTGGATCAGTTCCTATGGAGTGGAGGGTAGCCAATGTAACCCCACTTTTTAAAAAAGGAGGGAGAGAGAAAACAGGGAATTATAGACCAATCAGCCTGACATCAGTAGTGGGTAAAATGATGGAATCAATTATTAAGGATGTCATAGCAGTGCATTTGGAAAGAGGTGACATGATAGGTCCAAGTCAGCATGGATTTGTGAAAGGGAAATCATGCTTGACAAATCTTCTGGAATTTTTTGAGGATGTTTCCAGTAGAGTGGACAAGGGAGAACCAGTTGATGTGGTATATTTGGACTTTCAGAAGGCTTTCGACAAGGTCCCACACAAGAGATTAATGTGCAAAGTTAAAGCACATGGGATTGGGGGTAGTGTGCTGACATGGATTGAGAACTGGTTGTCAGACAGGAAGCAAAGAGTAGGAGTAAATGGGTACTTTTCGGAATGGCAGGCAGTGACTAGTGGGGTACCGCAAGGTTCTGTGCTGGGGCCCCAGCTGTTTACACTGTACATTAATGATTTAGACGAGGGGATTAAATGTAATATCTCCAAATTTGCAGATGACACTAAGTTGGGTGGCAGTGTGAGCTGCGAGGAGGATGCTATGAGGCTGCAGAGTGACTTGGATAGGTTAGGTGAGTGGGCAAATGCATGGCAGATGAAGTATAATGTGGATAAACATAGAAACATAGAAACATAGAAAATAGGTGCAGGAGTAGGCCATTCGGCCCTTCTAGCCTGCACCGCCATTCAATGAGTTCATGGCTGAACATGCAACTTCAGTACCCCATTCCTGCTTTCTCACCATACCCCTTGATTCCCCTAGTAGTAAGGACTTCATCTAACTCCTTTTTGAATATATTTAGTGAATTGGCCTCAACAACTTTCTGTGGTAGAGAATTCCACAGGTTCACCACTCTCTGGGTGAAGAAATTCCTCCTCATCTCAGTCCTAAATGGCTTCCCCCTTATCCTTAGACTGTGTCCCCTGGTTCTGGACTTCCCCAACATTGGGAACATTCTTCCTGCATCTAACCTGTCTAACCCCGTCAGAATTTTAAACGTTTCTATGAGGTCCCCTCTCATTCTTCTGAACTCCAGTGAATACAAGCCCAGTTGATCCAGTCTTTCTTGATAGGTCAGTCCCGCCATCCCGGGAATCAGTCTGGTGAACCTTCGCTGCACTCCCTCAATAGCAAGAATGTCCTTCCTCAGGTTAGGAGACCAAAACTGTACACAACACTTTGCCATTATATCGCGCTTTTAGTGTAGCAAAACGTCCCAAAGCGCTTTACAGGAGCGTAATCAGACAAAACTTGACACCGAGCCGGAAGAGGAGATATTAGAACAGGTGACAAATGGGGATGAAGTATAAAAGCAGGGAAGTCTTGCTACAGCTATATAAAGTATTGGTGAGGCCACACCTGGAATACTGCGTGCAATTTTGGTTTCCATATTTACGAAAGGATATACTTGCTTTGGAGGCAGTTCAGAAAAGGTTCACGAGGTTGATTCCGCAGATGAGGGGGTTGACTTATGAGGAAAGGTTGAGTAGGTTGGGCCTCTACTCTTTGGAATTCAGAAGAATGAGGTGATCTTATCGAAACGTATAAGATTATGAGGGGGCTTGACAAGGTGGATGCAGAGAGGATGTTTCCACTGATGGGGGAGACTAGAACTAGAGGGCATAATCTTAGAATAAGGGGCCGCCCATTTAAAACTGAGATGAGGAGAAATTTCTTCTCAGAGGGTTGTAAATCTGTGGAATTCGCTGCCCGAGAGCTGTGGAAGCTGGGACATTGAATAAATTTAAGACAGAGACAATTTCTTAAACGATAAGGGGTTATGGGGAGCGGGCAGGGAAGTGGAGCTGAGTCCATGGTCAGATCAGCCATGATCTTATTGAATGGCGGGGCAGGCTCGAGGGGCTGTATGGCCGACTCCTGTTCCTATTTCTTATGTTATGTGACCAAACAATTGGTCAAAGAGACCGAGTTACAGGCTGGGATCCATTCGAGGGGTTCGGGGGGGTTATATACACACTAACAGATACCCGGGAGTGAGTTACAGGCTGGGATCTAATCGAGGGGTTTGGGGGGAATTTTAAAAACAATAATAGATTCCCAGTTGTGAGTTACAGGCTGGGGTCTAATGCAGGGGTTCACACCACAGTTTAATTATGAAAGTTATACTGAACTGGTTTAGAAATCAGTTGAAGTCAGAGTGGACATCCGCAGGTTGAGTGAGAAGCTACTGCTGTGGTCAGTATACAGGTGGAGTGATTCGCTGTCCATACAGCGCAATAGCCAAATAAACTCTTCTACGAATGATAATGGTGCTGGGATTAGATCCCGTTAGGCCAAGAGCACATTCCACACACCTATACTCTGCACCTAAATGTTCAGCCATGAACTCATTGAATGGCGGTGCAGGCTAGAAGGGCCGAATGGCCAACTCCTGCACCTATTTTCTATGTCTCTATGTTTCTATGTATCATCATAGGCAGCCCTCAAAATCGAGGAAGACTTGCTTCCACTTTTAGCACGAGTTCTCAGGTGACTGTTCAGTCCAATACGGGAATCACAGTCTCTGTTACAGGTGGGACAAACAGTCGTTGAAGGAAAGGGTGGGTGGGACTGGTTTGCCGCACGCTCCTTCTGCTGCATGCGCTTGATTTCTACATGCTCTCGGCGATGAGACTCGAGGTGCTCAGCGCCCTCCCGGATGCACTTCCTCCACTTAGGGCGGTCTTTAGCCAGGTGTCAGTGGGGATGTTGCACTTTATCAGAGAGGCTTTAAGGGTGTCCTTGCAACGTTTCCTCTGCCCACCTTTGGCTCATTTGCCGTGAAGGAGTTCAGAGTAGAGCGCTTGCTTTGGGAGTCTCGTGTCAGGCATGCGAACTATGTGGCCTGCCCAGAGGAGCTGATCAAGTGTGTTCAGTGCTTCAATGCTGGGGATGTTGGCCTGGTCGAGGACGTTAATGTTAGTGCGTCTGTCCTCAGAGGGGATTTGTAGGATATTGCAGAGACATCGTTGGTGGTATTTCTCCAGCCACTTGAGGTGTCTACTGTACATGGTCCATGTCTCTGGGCCATACAGGAGGGTGGGTATTACTACAGCCCTGTTGACCATGAGCTTGGTGGCAGATTTGAGGGCCTGGTCTTCAAACACTCTTTTGTTCAGGCGGCTGAAGGCTCCACTAGCGTACTGGAGGTTGTGTTGAATCTCGTCGTCAATGTCTGTTCTTGTTGATAAGAGGCTCACGAGGTTTGTGAAATGGTCCAAGTTGTCCAGGGCCGCGCCGTGGATCTTGATGACTGGCGGGCAGTACTGTGTGGCGAGGACAGGCTGGTGGAGGACCTTTGTCTTACGGATGTTTAGCGTAAGGCCCATGCTTTCGGATGCCTCAGTAAATACGTCGACTATGTCCTGGAGTTCAGCCTCTATGTGCGCAGACGCGGGCGTCATCCGCGTACTGTAGCTCGACGGCAGAGGTTGGGGTGCTCTTGGACCTGGCCTGGAGACTACGAAGGTTGAACAGGTTCTCACTGGTTCTGTAGTTCAGTTCCACTCCAGCGGGGAGCTTGTTGACTGTGAGGTGGAGCATGGCAGCGAGGAAGATTGAGCAGAGGGTCGGGGGCGATGATGTGGATTGGGTCTGTAATGGATCCGTTGGCAAGGATCACGGCCTGCCTGTCATTGTGGAGCAGGCGGAGGATGGTGACGAACTTTGGGAGATATCCGAAACGGAGGAGGACGCTCCACAGGCTCTCGCGGTTGACGGTGTCAAAGGCCGGCATGCTACCCGCCACCATCGCAGTACACAAAGCCACAAGAGAGCTGAAGGACAAGGAGGCTACGGGAGCGGATGGAATCCCCGCTGAGGCACTGAAGTATAGCGGAGAGGCACTGTTGGCGCGAATACATGACCTCATCTCTCTCATCTGGAGGGAGGAGAGCACGCCAGGAGCATGCAGCGATCGTGACCATCTTTAAAAAAGGGGCCCAAGTCCGACTGCGGCAACTACAGAGGAATCTCCGTTACCAGCCACTGGGAAAGTTGTCGCTAGAGTTCTCCTCAACCGTCTTCTCCCTGTGGCTGAGGAGCTCCTCCCGGAGTCACAGTGCGGATTCCATCCCCTACGGGTTACAACGGACACGATCTTTACAGCGCGACAGCTGCAGCAAAAATTCAGGGAACAGCACCAGCCCTTATGTGTGGCCTACAGCTATTAATTACTTGCTAGACTACCTCACTGCGAGAACACCTTCATGCAACACTCAACAACGACTGTTGTGCTTCCTTTCCCCTGCCCCGAGAAAGGATCACCCATTAGATGTGTTTGTTATGGTACAGGTCTCCTCTCAACAAGGGAAACTGTGTGGAAAAGAATTACAATGAAAGTTATTTTTTAAAGTTGCATATGCGTGGACTACTTATTACATAACTCATGTCAGGCTCCGTTCCCTTTCCAACAGTTTTTCTCCTCTCATGACACTGCCTCTGGTTGGGAGCAGCCCCATGACCATCAGCCCTCCAGTGAAGGCGAGAGATTGTAGAGGGATGTGATCAGGGCCCAGGATTGGCCCGGGGCAGCACGGGCCCAGCCCACACTGTGATATGTGTGCACACTAGGTCCGTGCAGCAGAGCTGGTCTCCAGTCGCCTTGGTTAATCCTTGCTACTGGACCAAGACCTAGCTCCGTCAAGCCCGTGGTGGCTACTGTGCAACGGCCACCCCACGTTAAAAAAATCCACGCACAGGCATCTTCCACCCTTCAGGATGTAGTTCAGGACCGGAATATTAGGTCCTTCATTGAAATGCCTTTTTTTGGCGTGGAAGCAAGTCATCCTCGTTTCGATGATGATGATGAAAGAAAAGGAAGACTTGCTTCGACTGCACTTTTTGCAAACTGCATGACGTCCCACAATGTGCTTCACAGCCAATGAAGTACTCTTAAAGTCTCGTCACTGTTGTAATGTAGGAAACGTGGCAGCCAATTTGCGCATAAGATCCCAGACAGCAATGAGATAAATGACCAGATAGTCAGTTTTTGTGATGGTGGTTGAGGGATAAATATTTGCCCAAGAACTCCAAGAATATTGATAAACTCCCCTGCTCTTCTTCAAAATAGTAGCCGCGGGATCTTCTACATCCGTCTGAGAATACAGACGGGGACTCGGGCGGGACTGACCTATCAAGAAAGACTGGATCAACTGGGCTTGTATTCACTGGAGTTCAGAAGAATGAGAGGGGACCTCATAGAAACATATAAAATTCTGACGGGGTTAGACAGGTTAGATGCAGGAAGAATGTTCCCAATGTTGGGGAAGTCCAGAACCAGGGGTCACAGTCTAAGGATAAGGGGTAAGCCATTTAGGACCGAGATGTGGAGGAACTTCTTCACCCAGAGAGTGGTGAACCTGTGGAATTCTCTACCACAGAAAGTTGTTGAGGCCAATTCACTAAATATATTCAAAAAGGAGTTAGATGAGGTCCTTACTGCTAGGGGGATCAAGGGGTATGGCGAGAAAGCAGGAATGGGGTACTGAAGTTGCATGTTCAGCCATGAACTCATTGAATGGCGGTGCAGGCTAGAAGGGCCGAATGGCCTACTCCTGCACCTATTTTTTTCTATGTCTCATCCCAAAGGTGCACTTCCGACAATGCAGCACTCCCTCAGTACTGCGCTGGGAGTGTCAACTGGGATTATGTGCTCAAGAGGGATTTGAGCCACAATCCTCTAATTCAGTTGCGAGTGCTGCCGCTGAACTTCGGCTAACATTGGGCTAGGGTGGGTGTGCGTCACTGGCAAGTGGGAAACTTTGTAACAGTGGCAGAGACGGATGCTCATGATGCTTTTTGGGTTCTATTGCAAATACTGGTGCAATGGAAATGCAGCATTATGCAACTGCCATGGTAAAGCAGGAGCCTCTCCTCAAAAAAATAAACCTGGACACCTCCGTCCTTGCAAACTGCAACCTCCCTTTCCTCGCCAAAGTCCTTGTACGTGTTGTCGCCTCCCAAATCCGTGCCCATCTTTCCCGCAACTCCATGTTTGAACCCCTCCAATCCGGTTTCCGCCCTGCCAGAGTCCCAAAACGGCTCTCATCAAAGTCACAAATGACATCCTTTTTGACTGTGACAAAGGCAAACTATCCCTCCTCCTTGATTTGTCTGCATCCTTCTGCAACACCTCTCCACCGTCATCCAGCTGAGTGGGACTGCACTCGCCTGGTTCCATTCTTATCCATTTAATAATAGCCAGAGAATCACCTGCAACGGCTTCTCTTCCCACCCCCACATCGTTACCTCTGGTGTCCCCCAAGGATCTATCCTTAGCCCCTCCTATTTCTCATCTACATGCTGCCCGTTGGTGACACAGCGTCAGTTTCCACGTGTACGCTGATGACACCCAGCTCTACCTCACCACCACTTCCCCCGACCCCTCCACAGTCTCTAAATTGTCAGACTGCTTGTCCCACATCCAGTTCTGGATGAGCAAAAATGTTCTCCAATTGGAAGACCGAAGCCATTGTTTTCAGTTTCCACTACACTTTACACTAGCCATTGACTCCATCCCTTTCCATAACATCTGTCTGAGGCTGAACCAGACGGTTTGCAACCTTGGTGTCATATTTGACCCTGAAATGAGCTTCCGACCGCATATCCGCTGCATAACTAAGACCGCCTATTTCCAACTCCGTCTCCACCCTTGCCTCAGCTCATCTGCTGCTGAAACCCTCAACCACGAGTTTCCAGAGTGCATGAGTGTGTTGGCTGAAGGCTCCAACGCTGGAGGTTTAAAGTGGAAAAAACATTCGGTAGCCCAGAGGGTAACATAAGAACATAAGAAATAGGAGCTGGAGTAGGACATTTGGCCCCTCGTGCCTGCTCCGCCATTTAATATCATGGCTAATCTGATCTTGGGCTCAGCTCCACTTCCCTGCCCGCTCCCCATAACCCTTCACTCCCTTATCATTCAAAAATGTGTCGACTTCCACCTTAAATATATTCAATGACCCAGTCGCCACAACTCTCTGGGGCAGAAAATTCCACAGATTTACAACCTTCATAGAAGAAATTCCTCTTCATCTCAGTTCTAAATAGGCGACCCGTTATTCTTAAACTATGCCTTCTAGTTCTAGATTTCCCAAGGGGAAACATCTACCTTATCGAGCCTCCTCAGTATCTGATATGTTTCAATGAGATCACCTCTCATTTTTCAAAACTCCAATGAGTATAGGCCCAACCATTCGTTAACCTTTCTTCATGTCAACCCCTTCATCTTAGGAATCAACCTAGTGAACCTTCTCTGAACTGCCTCCAATGCAAGCACAGTATATCCCTCCTTAAATAAGGAGACCAAAACTGTATGCAGTGCTCCAGATACAGTTGTAGCAGGACTCCTCTGCTTTTATACTCTATCCCCCTTGCAATAAAGGCCAACATTCCATTTGCCTTCCTGATTACTTGTTGTACCTGCATACTAACTGTTTGTGTTTCATGTACAAGTACCCCCAGGTCTCTCTGTACTGCAGCATTTTGGAATCTCTCCCCAATTAAATAATAATTTGCTTTTTTATTTTTCTGTACATGCAAGATTGAAGACCATCATCATCATCATGAACAAGGTAGAGATATTGGAGTGAGGTTATGGAAGGAATGGATGGGATGGCCAAGCATTTTGATGTCAACATTTGGGAGACAGAGAGTCTGTGGAGATTAGCGAGCACAATGTGTAGGGTGCATAGGGTAATCAAAGCAAAGACGTGTTGTACTGTATGGGTATGGTAAACAGGCAACTAAATAAACTTCTGTGAATAATAATGGAGCTGGGAATTGATCCAGTCAGAACCACATCAAACACAAATACTCCGCGCGCACAATACCATTAGTTCCACACACTAGGGTAGCCATGACGCAAGTACTGTAAGGCATCAAAACAAATGCCATTTAAAATCAGCCACCCTATTCTTTCAGGTTACGTGAGTGCAGCTGAATTAGTTGTGGGCGTGTTCCAGCCTAAGCCCGCCCCCCACTTTTCCACATTTCCTCTCCTCACACAGAGGTATGGTTTAGCTCCACAGACACCAGCTGCCTTCCAGTACCTCACCCAAGTGACCACTGTTCATGTGCCTCAACAGCGAGTCAGAACACACATCCACAGGGAGTACCCACACTGACTCGACACCAATAGAATTGTATGCGCAGTACGTGCAGTTTACTGCAGACTGTGTGACATTGTTCCAGTAATAGGACTTTGACCTCCTGGATCTAATCCAGGTTTACTATAGTTTCCAGTTTATTTAGCTGTTGTACTATACAGTATAATAAACAGGAATGCACTTATGTACTGTACCACCCACATATGTAGTATCTCTCTAAACCAACAACTGCCCAATCTCTGCTTTCATGCTTATTCTGTACTCTGAACCCCTCGATTAGATTCCAGCCTATAACTCACTCCCGGGTATCCGTTATTCTATATATAAACCCCTAACCCCTCGATTAGATTCCAGCCTATAACTCACTCCCGGGTATCTGTTATTCTATATATAAACCCCCCGAACCCCTCGATTAGATCCCAGCCTGTAACTCACTCCCGGGTATCTGTTATTCTATATATAAACCCCCGAACCCCTCGATTAGATCCCAGCCTGTAACTCACTCCCTGGTACCTGTTATTTTACATATAACCCCCCCCCCCCACCCCCCCACTCCCCCAAACTCAATTAGATCCCAGCCTGTAACTGATTCCTGGGTATGTTATTTTATATATAACCCCCCCCTGAACCCCTCGATTAGATTCCAGCCTGTAACTCACTCTCGGGTATCTGTTATTCTATATATAAACCCCACGATTAGATTCCAGGCTGTAACTCACTCTTGGGTATCTGTCACCTCACCGACGAGGTTCAACACCGCTTCCAGCGCGCCAGCGCAGCCTTCGGTCGCCTGAGGAAGAGGATATTTGAAGATCAGGCCTTCAAATCTGGTAGCAAGCTTATGGTCTACAGGGCTGTAGTGATTACCCGCCCTCCTGTATGGCTCAGATATGTGGACTATATACAGTACACATCTCAAATCGCTGGAGAAATACCACCAATGATGTCTCCGCAAGATCCAGCAAATCCCGAGAGGATAGGCGCTGCAACAACAGTGTTCTTGACCAGGCCAACATCCCCAGCATCGAAGCACTGACCACACTCAACCAGCTCTGTTGGGTGGGTCACACTGTTCGCATGCCTGACACAAGACTCCCAAAGCAAGCGCTCTACTCGGGACTCCTGCGCGGCAAGCGAGCCCCAGGTGGGCAGAGGAAACGTTTCAAGGACACCCTCAAAGCCTCCTTGACAAAATGCAACATCCCCACTGGCACCTGGGAGTCCCTGGCCAAAGACTGCCCGAAGTGGAGGAAGTGCATCCGTGAGGACGCTAAGCACCTCGAGTCTCGTCGCCGAGAGCATACAGAAAACAGGCACAGGTAGCGGAAGGAACATGTAGCAAACCAGTGCCACCCACCCTTTCCTACAACGACTGTCTGCCCCACCTGTGACAAAGACTGTAATTCCTGTATTGGACTGTTCAGTCACCCGAGAGCTCACGTTTAGAGTGGAAGCAAGTCTTCCTCGATTTCGAGGGACTGACTAGGATGATGACAGGGCTCACAGATGTAGGAGAGCTATTTATGCGAGGTAGTGCAGGATAATTAGCACCTCTGAAAATCTAACCCAGCAAGAGGGGAGAAAATTAGAGGGGAAAAAAACACCATTTACAGTAAAACGCTAAGCATCGACTTTAGTTACTGGATTCACACACGCAGGGGAGCAGCATTTTAAAGCTCCCAAATGGATCAATCTTTTCATTAAGCACACAGACTCTCTAATTTTAATGCATTTGCACCTGGACAATGAGATTTGGTGGAGTATTTTTATCGGATCAGAATGCAAACAGTCAGTATTTCCAGAGACCGTCACTCATGTATGAAAACTCAAATCAATTCAGCCCCGCATCAAGAGGAGGTTGTTTTTTTTTGGTGGTGATGGTGGGGGGCTGGTTAATTAAAGAGTTGGGTTCATTTGTCCATTGTCAGACTGGACAGTCCTGTGTTCGAGTGGGCTGTCCGGAAATGTCTGGAATGTAAATCAAACAGCAAGTGTTTGGTCTCCGCTTACAGCTCTGGTGATTCAGAGCAATTAGTCGAAGTTTTCAGTGAATTATCAAATAAAATGGAAACTCGAGCTATAACCCAACCCTTGTCCTAAAATACGTCAAAACCGTTGTGATCTGGAATTCAATGCCTGAAAGGGCGGCGGAAGCAGATTAAATAGTAACTTCCAAAAGGGAATTGGATAAATACTTCGACAGTAAAGATTTGCAGGGCTACGGGTAAAGCGCAGGTGGAGTGGGACTACTTGGATCGCTCGTTCAAAGAGCCAGCTCAGACACGATGGGCCGTATGGCCTCCCTCTGTGCTGTATGATTCTATGAACATGGATTGTGAACTGGAGCATTCAAAACTGTTTCTTCAAAGCAACCCATCGCATTCTGCTGAAGGCAGACAGAATCAAGGTGATCCTGAATTCACAAGCAGAGACCCGCAAAACATTTGCGGTCAAATTAGTATCTTTATTGTAACAGTATTTGTTTATACGGTTATCATCTTCGTCTATACAATCAACACTGCCCTCCCTCTCGTCTCTCCCTCCCTCCCTCCATCCATCCATCACGGTCTCTCTCCCTCCCCTTCCCACCCCCTTCTCCCCCTCTTTCTCTCTCACCCGCCGCTCCCACCACGTGTTCCTCTTGGCTCCGCAGAACGCCTGGGGAGGACCCCACCGCGTGCCCATTGGCCCCGCCACATCCACTACCACCCACCTCCTCATTGGAGCAGACCCCGCGTCAATCAAACTTTAAAAATTCGCGCCATCGCTCTCTGCCCTGATTGGTTGCGAGGCCAGGAGGACTATGATCACCCATTGGTCGGTGCAACTGTCACTCAGTCCAGACCACGTGCTGCCAACGCCCGCCCCAGGACAAACACTGACTTATTATAGATCACTGCCACATCAACAGGGGAGAGAGTTTACGCTTGTAATATCAGCGCAATGAAGGTGGGCTGTGCCAGAACAGAGAAAAAGACTGTGGAATTTTAAACATAAGTGGGCTAATGTGGAGGAGTGCACACCCTTAGTCCCCAGGGCCTGATGGACTGCATCCCAGAGTACTTAAGGAGGTGGCCTTGGAAATAGTGGATGCGTTGACAGTCATTTTCCAACATTCCATTGACTCTGGATCAGTTCCTATGGAGTGGAGGGTAGCCAATGTAACCCCACTTTTTAAAAAAGGAGGGAGAGAGAAAACAGGGAATTATAGACCGGTCAGCCTGACATCGGTAGTGGGTAAAATGATGGAATCAATTATTAAGGATGTCATAGCAGTGCATTTGGAAAGAGGTGACATGATAGGTCCAAGTCAGCATGGATTTGTGAAAGGGAAATCATGCTTGACAAATCTTCTGGAATTTTTTGAGGATGTTTCCAGTAGAGTGGATAAGGGAGAACCAGTTGATGTGGTATATTTGGACTTTCAGAAGGCGTTCGACAAGGTCCCACACAAGAGATTGATGTGCAAAGTTAGAGCACATGGGATTGGGGGTAGTGTACTGACATGGATTGAGAACTGGTTGTCAGACAGGAAGCAAAGAGTAGGAGTAAATGGGTACTTTTCAGAATGGCAGGCAGTGACTAGTGGGGTACCGCAAGGTTCTGTGCTGGGGCCCCAGCTGTTTACACTGTACATTAATGATTTAGATGAGGGGATTAAATGTAGTATCTCCAAATTTGCGGATGACACTAAGTTGGGTGGCAGTGTGAGCTGCGAGGAGGATGCTGTGAGGCTGCAGAGCGACTTGGATAGGTTAGGTGAGTGGGCAAATGCATGGCAGATGAAGTATAATGTGGATAAATGTGAGGTTATCCACTTTGGTGGTAAAAACAGAGAGACAGACTATTATCTGAATGGTGACAGATTAGGAAAAGGGGAGGTGCAAAGAGACCTGGGTGTCATGGTACATCAGTCATTGAAGGTTGGCATGCAGGTGCAGCAGGCGGTTAAGAAAGCAAATGGCATGTTGGCCTTCATAGCAAGGGGATTTGAGTACAGGGGCAGGGAGGTGTTGCTACAGTTGTACAGGGCATTGGTGAGGCCACACCTGGAGTATTGTGTACAGTTTTGGTCTCCTAACCTGAGGAAGGACATTCTTGCTATTGAGGGAGTGCAGCGAAGGTTCACCAGACTGATTCCCGGGATGGCGGGACTGACCTATCAAGAAAGACTGGATCAACTGGGCTTGTATTCACTGGAGTTCAGAAGAATGAGAGGGGACCTCATAGAAACATATAAAATTCTGACGGGGTTAGACAGGTTAGATGCAGGAAGAATGTTCCCAATGTTGGGGAAGTCCAGAACCAGGGGTCACAGTCTAAGGATAAGGGGTAAGCCATTTAGGACCGAGATGCGGAGGAACTTCTTCACCCAGAGAGTGGTGAACCTGTGGAATTCTCTACCACAGAAAGTTGTTGAGGCCAATTCACTAAATATATTCAAAAAGGAGTTAGATGAGGTCCTTACTGCTAGGGGGATCAAGGGGTATGGCGAGAAAGCAGGAATGGGGTACTGAAGTTGAATGTTCAGCCATGAACTCATTGAATGGCGGTGCAGGCTAGAAGGGCCGAATGGCCTACTCCTGCACCTATTTTCTATGTTTCTATGTTTCTATCTATCTATTCTATATTTGCTGATACTCATTTTCAGCTGTATTAATAAAGCTACAACAGGTTACCACTCTTAAATACGTTGAGGATACTTTTAAAGGGAAAGAAAAAACAATTATGTTCTATTACGCAGCCTGACTGCTGGTTCGGGGAAGATTTTACATTTGTGATTATTCAAATGAATTTTCGCGGAAACCTGAACTGTAAACTACCCAGCTCCCGACTGCACCCAAAGCGGAAAATCTTCTCCGTTGTTTATTCACTGTTGCTTTATTTCGAGGCATGGATCAGCCATGATCTTATTGAATGGCGGAGCAGGCTCGAGGGGCCAGGCCCTATTTCTTATGTTCTTAAAATAGGGAATGATTCTCTTTCAAACTGAAACCGGCTCCTGTTGTCTGTACTGTGAACTTGGGTGTGAATCGCTGCCCTCAAAAGTTCAGGAGTGGACAAAATGGCCGAGAGGGTCGCTCTCACCGCTCACACATTCCTCCAACGACTGAGTCTCTCTGCACCGGGAGTGAACCTGCTGGTTATGTTTTGCCACCGCCTGCCAGTGTGGAATGTTTAACCTCCGTTCCTCCCCAGCGCTGACCCCTGCGTTAAATTTAGCCCAGCTGGTGCAAGCCTCTGTGGGAAGGGCTCTGCGAAAACTGCTACGCTACACACAATCTGCCCCAGGGGAAGCAATTCCTGGTAAGGCACACTCTGGGAAAACACTAGGCAGCTTGTGTTCCCATGAAAATCGGTGTCATTATGATTAAATCAGTACAACTTTCAAATCAAAATGCGGATTTCATTAGCGTGCTACAAGAATTCTTCAGTACTTCAAACGTTAAAAGTTACATTTCAAAACACTGCTTTCATTTTTTTGTTTAGGCGACATTCATTATGCTCCTGGTATCCAGCATCGAGAATATGGGTCCTCTCAAGTTCGGTCCCAGGCCATGTTAAGTTAGTGGGCATATGGACATGCCCATCACTGGTTTGTGATATGAATGCAGGAAGCCAATCCCACTGGTTTGAGCTTCTTTTATAAAAAGAGAGAGGGGGAGAGGGGTGGGGGGGGGGGAAAGAGAGAGGGGGTGGGGGAAAGAGAGAGGGGGGGAGGGGAAAGAGGGGGGGGAAGAGAGAGAGAGAGAGGGGGGGGAAGAGAGAGAGAGAGAGGGGGGGGAAGAGAGAGAGAGAGAGGGGGGGGGAAGAGAGAGAGAGAGAGGGGGGGGGGAAGAGAGAGAGAGAGAGGGGGGGGAAGAGAGAGAGAGGGGGGGAAGAGAGAGAGAGGGGGGGAAGAGAGAGAGAGGGGGGGGAAGAGAGAGAGAGAGGGGGGGGAAGAGAGAGAGAGGGGGGGGGAAGAGAGAGAGAGGGGGGGGAAGAGAGAGAGAGGGGGGAAGAGAGAGAGAGGGGGGAAGAGAGAGAGAGGGGGGAAGAGAGAGAGAGGGGAGGGAAGAGAGAGAGAGGGGGGGGGAAGAGAGAGAGAGGGGGGGGAAAGAGAGAGAGAGGGGGGGAAGAGAGAGAAAGAGCGCGAGCGAAAGAAGAAAAAGGAGGAAGAAAGAGTCTTGCATTTCGATAGCGCCTTACAGCCAATGAAGTACAATTAGTGCCATAAGCCCCTAACACACGGGTGGGTGTCCAGCAGCTGACAGCACCAAGTGTAATACTCTGGGTCCCTGTATCACACAGCGAACACCTTAGCAAGCCTACCAAGATTAACCCAGGATTGCCGACAGCTGCTCGGGATGCATGCATCGGCAGTGTTTAAAAGTGCCTGTGTTTACATAAAATTTTTACAACACAGAAACAGGCCAGTCAGCACAGATGAGTCTCCTCCCACTTCATTTCGTCTCACCCCATCAGCATAACCGCCTGCTGATTTCTCCCTCATGTACTATGCTATTCACCGCCGCCACTCCTTGTGGGTAGCAAGTTCCACATTCTAACCACTCTCTGGCTGAAGAAGTTAGTTGTACACACAGTGAGACTCCGCCCGCCCCCCAATGCTACCATGAGCAGTATAAGCAGGCGTAGCCCAAGGTACAGGGGCGTTGCCACCTCCTTTGGCAGAGCAGTGTAAACAGGGCTAAAGAGCAGTTGTAAAATTCCAATCCAAGTGTTTGTCCCAGTGCAGCGTGGAACCATTCTGCACTCCCAATAGAACTCATTACAATAATAAAGCACTGTAAGGTGCTTTCATCTTTCAAAGGCTCCCCTCGAGTGGTCTAATTAGGATCAATTCTTTGATCAAACCACCAAGATCAGCCAGAAGGCACTATCTGTAATGCAAAAAATGGATTTCACAGTCGCTATTCTTCACACACTACAGATAAGGACTGAACCACAACAGAAACAAATTAGGAGCAGTCGGGGCAATTAGTCGGAGGCCTTTCATCGACAATCATTGAGGGGTTGGGGCCAACTGCAGCACCAAGGTTCGCAGTGGGCTGGGCGTGCCAGCATTTCCAGTGATATGGGGAGGGAACAGGTTACTGCTCGGAGGAAGGGCGGGGGGGTCTCCAGTTGGAACATGGCGCTGGTCAGGTGGTCTACACCCTCAAAGCCTCCCTGATAAAATGCAACATCCCCACCGACACCTGGGAGTCCCTGGCCAAAGACCGCCCTAAGTGGAGGAAGTGCATCCGGGAGGGCGCTGAGCACCTCGAGTCTCGTCGCCGAGAGCATGCAGAAACCAAGCACAGCCAGCGGAAAGAGCGTGCGACAAACCAGTCCCACCCACCCCTTCCCTCAACCACTGTCTGTCCCACCTGTGACAGGGACTGTGGCTCTCGTATTGGACTGTTCAGCCACCTAAGGACCCATTTTAAGAGTGGAAGCAAGTCTTCCTCGATTCCGAGGGACTGCCTGTGATGGTGATGACCCCTGGTGTCAACCTGCTTTTGCCTCCACCAAGCTGCTGGAGCCAGTTTTTTTTAATGCTTCCCCTTTCCCCTGCCAACGCTCCTCTTTAGCTTTCCACATACACACACACACACACTGTATATACCTTTGATTTCTCTTAGCATGCCTCCTGTCGTCTCATATCAATCAGCCATTTAACCATATCCTGTTGTCCACTGAAGCACTTCACAGGTCATTCTGACATCCACATCACAAAGACCTGTATTCATGTAACAACTTACCCAAAGTGCTTCACGTACAATAAATTACTTTGAAGAGCAGCGAATGTCATGTTACTATCATGACCACCATTTTGCATAAAGAAAGCATTAAGAAATGACAAGTTAATTTGTATTCTGGTGGGTGAGAGAGGTGTTCTAGCAAGGATACCAGGAAAACTTCCTGCTCTTCAAATAGTACACTCCAAGGCACTGTTGACTGGATACCCACTAAGTTATATACGATGAAATAGCAGCGCATTTGGAAAGCAGTGACAGGATCGGTCCAAGTCAGCATGGATTGATGAAAGGGAAATCATGCTTGACAAATCTTCTAGAATTTTTTTTGAGGATGTAACTAGTAGAGTGGACAAGGGAGAACCAGTGGATGTGGTGTATTTAACTTTCAAAAGGCTTTTGACAAGGTCCCACACAAGAGATTGGTGTGCAAAATTAAAGCACATGGTATTGGGGGTAATGTACTGACATGGATAGAGAACTGGTTGGCAGACAGGAAGCAGAGAGTCGGGATAAACGGGTCCTTTTCAGAATGGCAGGCAGTGACTAGTGGGGGTGCCGCAGGGCTCAGTGCTGGGACCCCAGCTATTTACAATATACATTAATGATTTAGATGAAGGAATCTCCAAGTTTGCAGATGACACTAAATTGGGTGGCAGTGAGAGCTGTGAGGAGGATGCTAAGAGGTTGCAGGGTGACTTGGACAGGTTAGGTGAGTGGGCAAATGTATGACAGATGCAGTATAAATGTGGATAAATGTGAGGTTATCCACTTTGGTGGCAAAAACAAGTCGGCAGAATATTATCTGAATGGCGGCAGATTAGTAAAAGGGGAGGTGCAACGAGACCTGGGTGTCATGGTTCATCAGTCACTGAAGGTTGGCATACAGGTACAGCAGGCGGTGAAGGCAGCAAATGGCATGTTGGCCTTCATAGCTAGGGGATTGGAGTATAGGAGCAGGGAGATCCTTAGTGAGGCCTCACCTGGAATATTGTGTACAGTTTTGGTCTCCTAATCTGAGGAAGGACATTCTTGCTATTGAGGGAGTGCAACGAAGGTTCACCAGACTGATTCCGAGGATGGCAGGACTCATATGAGGAGAGACTGGATCAACTGGGCCTGTATTCACTGGAGTTTAGAAGAATGAGAGGGGATCTCATAGAAACATGTAAAATTCTGACGGGACTGGAAAGGTTAGATGCAGGAAGAATGTTCCCGATGTTGGGGAAATCCAGAACCAGGGGACACAGTCTAAGGATAAGGGGTATTCCATTTAGGACTGAGATGAGGAGGAACTTCTTCACTCAGAGTTGTTAACCTGTGGAATTCCCTGCCGCAGAGAGTTGTTGATGCCAGTTCATTGGATATATTCAAGAGGGAGTTGGATATGGCCCTTACGGCTAAAGGGATCAAGGGGTATGGAGAGAAAGCAGGAAATGAGTACTGAGGTGAATGATCAGCCATGATCTTATTGAATGGCGGTGCAGGCTCGAAGGGCCAAATGGCCTACTCCTGCACCTATTTTCTATGTTTCTATGCCTATAGCTCTATCAAAGAGCCAGCACCGGCACGATGGGCTGCATTGGCCTCCTGTGCTGCACTGTTTTATGATTCTACGATTGATTGATTGAGCTAGTATGGGGGAGGTGGTACTAAAGAAGTGATAATATAGTGGTTATGTTACTGGACTAGTAATCCAGGGCCTGGACTACTAATCCAGAGAATGCAAGTTCAAATCCTACAACGGGAAGTTTGAGAATTTGAATTTAAAAAGCTGGTTTGAGTAAAAAACAATGACCATGAAGCTGTCAGATTGTCCCTTTCGGGAGGGAAACCTGCAGTCCTTATCCATGTGTGACTAGTCCCCACACCAATCTGGTTGACTGAAGTGCCCTCTGATGTGTTCCGTGCAAGATATCAAAAAGAAATCTGCAGACCACACGAACTGCAGCAGTTCAAGGAAGTCCAGCAACCACCTTCTCTCAGGGCAAAGGGGGATGGCCAATAAAAGCCGGCCTTGCCAACAACATCCACTTCCCGAGAATGAAAAATAATTCTGGACAAACTACAGCGCCACGGTTCTTGGAAACATCGGCAACAGCAAAAGAGATCATTATTCCTTCTGGCTGAGACACAGGGGTGGAAAGGCTTTCACAATAAAAATAGGGAGGGTGGGTAAACAAAAGTAGCTTGTTTCGCTGCCAAGAGGACATCAAACTGGAGTAGGCTGGGCTATCAGAAATTGCACTCTAACAGGCAAATGGCTACAGTCCAGAAATGCAGTTGCTCACATCTTCTATTCTGGCACAAGAGGGTCAGTACAGGCACCATTCACCCCGCTCCCCTTAGCACAAGAAAGCACTCTCTCTGCAGGAGTTGGAGGGTGAGAGAGTAAATGAAAATGGGAAGTACACACACCATCCCAGGGACAGAGAGAAATGCTTGCTCTGAGCCACCCCTTGCAATAAGGGAAGACATATTTTCACAATACACACACAGATGCAGGGAGGCACAGACATCTGGCTTTCTTATTCAGCACAAGTAAAACCAGCACGTTTTAAAAACCTGATTTCAGTACTCGCGGTTAACTATCATCAAAAAAATCAGAGCACATGCACAGCAAATCCCCTCGCCAGTATAAGCTGCAACCAGGGGAGTTATTGCTTCTACAGTTCGGCATCAATTTGAAAGTACACAGAGCACTAAACCTCTGCACACGCAGGACCCAGAATAAATGGGAATCAATTCGTTCTCAGCTTCCAAAGGATGCCTCGCAGAAGGAGGCATCTCCCAGGTCATATTTGCTAAGAGCAATTTGTCTGCAAGGAACGGTTTGGTTTACATTGGAAATGATTTATTGTTCAATACCTCAGTGGGTAAATGTACCACCTAGTCAGATAGAAAGCAAAAGACCCCAGATGAATCCCCTTCTTCCCCGTCCCCCAAACTGTGCTGAGTTGCCAATCTTATTCAGGCCACAAGTGGGAACATGACAACTAGCCTTAGGACTCCTGGGTGAGGGAGGGCTAGGTAAGATAATCAACATCCGCTTGCATTTATATTGCGCCTTTAACAAAGTAAAACATCCCAAGTTGCTTCACAAGAACGTAATCAAACAAAAGTTGAAACCGAGACACATAAGAGGATATTAGGGCAGATAACCCAAAGTTTGATCAGTGGTAGGTTTTAAGGAACATCTTAAAAGGAGGGAGATCCAGGGATGGAGGCTAGGCAGCTGAAGGCATGGCCGCCAATGGTGGAATAATTAAAATCGAGGATGTCCAAACTGGAGGAGCACAGAACACTCGGAGGGTTGTAGGACTGGAGGAGGTTAAATACTTATATTTCTATAGCGCCTTTCACAACCACCGGACGTCTCAAAGCACTTTACAGCCAATGAAGTAATTTTTGAAGTGTAGTCACTGTTGTAATGTGGGAAACGCAGCAGCCAATTTGCACACAGCAAGCTCCCACAAACAATGTGATAATGACCAGATAATCTGTTTCTGTTATGTTGATTGAGGGATAAATATTGGCCAGGACACCGGGGAGAACTCCCCTGCTCTTCTTCAAAATAGTGCCATGGGATCTTTAATGTCCAAAGAGGGCAGTTTAACGTCTCATCTGAAAGACGGCACATCAGACAGTGCAGCGCTCCCTCAGCACTGCACTGGGAGTGTCAGCCGAAATTTATGTGCTCAAGTCCCTGAAGTTGATTAGAGAGATCATCATCACAGACAGTCCCTCGGAATTGAGGGAGACTTGCTTCCACTCTTAGAATGAGTCCTCAGGTGGCTGAACAGTCCAATATGAGAACCACAGTCCCTGTCACAGGTGGGACAGATAGTCGTTGAGGGTAAGGGTGGGTGGGAAAAGTTTGTCGCACGTTCTTTCCGCTGCCTGCGATTGTCTTTTGCTCGAGAGATCGGGAGGCGGTGAAACCATGATCCCTTCAGTTAACAATGCTGGGTATTTGCAACATTTTCAGCTCCCCGTCCCTGATCGCTTAGTAACTCCTGCTGGACTGCCTGCACGTGCGTGTGCACGCGTCTCTCTTTTTCCCTCTCCCCACTCAGTCTAGACTCACACTTGCGAGTAATGAGACTGAAGGACATAAAACTGAGGGGGAAAATAAAACAAGCCTTGTTCTGGCTTTGCAGCGAAGGGTTAAATGATGACTACAGCAAGCTGCCACGGGGAACTCCTCCTCCGCCTGCCATTGGCAGCAATACTCGTCGTACAAATTCCTTTCAATCTCACAGAGGAGCTGAAAGGGATCGACCCGCTGTTCACAGGTCTATAGCTCACCAACAAAGTGCTGGAGTCATTCTGGGAGCGTGACGAGCACCGACTCCGTTTATTTCAACATCCCTCTTTCACCAAGCTGGACATGCAGCGTCACTGACAGCAGCCACGTCACCTTGCGCTGTGAACAGCGGGCAGTCTGGCAGTGAGCCAACCGAACAGCTGTGCACCTGAGCAGGTTGGACCGATCGAGAGAACATAGTCACTTTTAATACCGTGACTTTTAATTCGGCTCCTGGCTCACAGACCTTGTGCAACCCGTGCTGTACAGCGCGGTGCTCCCAGCTGCCTGCAGAACAGCCACAGCAAAACCTGCCCAGATTGCTGGCCTCAATGGGTCTGGCAAACAGTTGTTTTTGGTGACTGAACGTCAGGAATCGTCAGCACGAGCCCCAAGCAGATTAAAGCTTGTGCCGCGTGGCAGAATGAAGGCCCACTATTTCCCCGCCCAACCAAAGAAATATGCGACACAGCAGAGCTGTAGGACACTTGTCCATGCCCAATCCTCCATAATGTGAGTTTCACCACATTTGCAGTTTCGTGGAAAGACAGCATGTCAACGCCAAGTGCCAGTACTATCCTCGGGCCGATCTTGCCCATCTCCAGGTAAATTAAGACAACCACCAGGCCTCCATCTCAGCACAAGAAAATACAAACATGCATAGAACGACCAAAGAAATACAAGTCTGACCCATGTCACCCCCACCAATGGGCTACTGGGTAAAATAAAGTTTTGAACTAGTAGTCACTTCTAGTGTAGGAAACGCCGCAGCCAACTTGTATATTGTAAGGTCCCACAAACAGCAATGAGATAATGACGAGAAAATAGATTTTAGTGAGTTTGATTGAGGGATAAATATTGCCCAGGACACCAGGGAGAACTCCCCTGCTCTTCTTCGAAATAGTGCAATGGGATCTTTTACATCCACCCGAGAGGCAGACAGGGCCTGGGTTTAATGTCTCATCCGAAAGACAGCACCTCCAACAGTGCAGCACTCAGTCAGCACTGCAGTGTTAGCATAGATTATCTGCTCAAGCCTCTGGAGTCTCTCATTTAATAAAGAGGTCCCAGTTTGATGAGAAGACGTTGCTTGATAGAAATTAACTCACGTTTCTATGAAATTAAATTTTGTGGAAACCCAGAGATGAAATGGGGGAAAAGAGAGTCACAACATGAATTCGGTCCAATTACATAATCGGCAACAATCACTAGATTACAGAAAGGTTGGTAATCAGTAACCAATTGTCCTTTCCATTATTCGCGATGTTCTCTCTCAAAACAAAAAACAAGTTGGCATGTGTCTCACCACAATTCTAGGACATAACGTACTGTAATCTTCACTATCATAGTAACAGGAGTAGGACATTCAGCTCTAAGATTATGGCTGATCTATACCTCAACTCCATTTACCCGCCTTAGCTCCATATCCCTTGATACCCTTACTCAACAAGAAATCTATCATCTCAATCGCGAAAGCTCCAATTGACCCCCTGCATCAAAAGCCTTTTGGGGGAAAGAGAATTCTAGATCTCCACTACCCTTTGTGTGGAAAAGTGTTGCCTGCTTTTGTCCGTGAATGGCCTTGCTCTAATTTGAAGATTTCATAAGAAATAGAAGCAGGAATAGGCCAAACGGCTCCTGGAGCCTCCACTTGTTCTTGATTTCCCCGCCAGGAAAAATAATTTCTCTTATCCACCCTATCAGTTAGCCACTTTGGTAGGAAAAATAGAAAAGCAAAGTATTTTTTTTAAATGGAGAGAGATTGGGAAATATTAGTGTTCAGAGGGACCTGGGTGTCCTTGTATACAAATCACTGAAAGTTAACATGCAGGTACAGCAAGTGATCAGGAAGGCCAATGGAATCTTGGCCTTTAATGCAAAGGGGATGGAGTATAAAAGCAGGGAAGTCTTGCTTCAGTGAGACCATACCTAGCCCACACTGCGATATGTGCGCGCACTAGGTCTGTGCAGCAGAGCAGGTCTCCAATCGTCTTGGTTAATCCTGGTCACTGGATCAAGACCTAGCTCTGTCAAGCCCGTGTGGTGGCTGATGTGCAATGGTCACCGCACGTTAAAAAAATTCACACACAGGCATCTTCCACCCGCTCAATTGGAGTTCAGGACTGGAACATCGGGTCCTTTATCGAAACACCTGTGAACTCGTGGAAGCAACTCATCCTCGTTCAAGGGACCGCCTATGATGAGGCCACAAGAATATTGCGTACAATTTTGGTTTCCATATTTATTCAAGATAGGATATACTTGCTTTGGAAGCAGTTCAAGAAGGTTCACTAGGTTGATTCCGGAGATGAGGGGGTTGACTTATGAGGAAAGGTTGAGTAGGTTGGGCCTCCATTCATTGGAATTCAGATGAATGAGAGGTGATGTTATCGAAACCTATAAGATTATGAGGGGGCTTGACAAGGTGGATGCAGAGAGGATGTTTCCACTGATGGGGGAGACGAGAACTAGGGGACATAATTTTAGAATAAGGGGACGCCCATTTAAAACTGAGATGAGGAGGAATTTCTTTTCTGAGGGTTGTAAATCTGTGGAATTCGCTGCCTCAGAGAGCTGTGGAACCTGGGACATTGAATATATTTAAGACAGAGATAGACAGTTTCTTAACTGATAAAGGAATAAGGAGTCATGGGGAGCGGGCAGGGAAGTGGACCTGAGTCCATGATCGGATCAGCCATGATTGTATTGAATGGCGGAGCAGGCACGAGGGGCCATATGGCCTACTCCTGCTCCTATTTCTTACGTTAAGTTCGGAAAGGATAGATTCCAAACAAGCACTGAAAGTGGGAGGGGGAAGAAAGAACAAAAGGAAAGGTTTGTGATAGGTTGGCAGACAGGAGAGATGGGAGAGACAAAAGTGATGATGGCCCAAATTCAAATTGTAATGCTAGGAGTCACAAAAACATTAGTCAAGATAGAGTGTGAATAGTGGGAGAATGACCAACTGCCATTAGCCACAAGGAGAAAAAAATAAACAGGCTCGGGCGGCTGGGGGGGGGGGGGGGGGGGCAAGGGAGCCAAAGATTGGCAGCGGTTACGTTCTGAAATTTTTGAACTCGATGGCAATTATATCGGGCCCTGGTGAGACCGTACCTAGAGTATTGTGTACAGTTTTGGTCTCCTTACCTAAAGTAGGATATATTAACCATAAAGGGAGTGCAACGAAGGTTCACCAGACTGATTCCTGGGATGGGGGATTGTCCGATGAGGAATGATTGAGTAGACTTGGGTTGATATTCTCTAGCGTTTAGAAGAATGAGATGATCTCATTGAAACATACATAATTCTTACAGGCTTGACAGGGTAGATGCAGGGAGGAGGTTTCCTCTGGCCGGTGAGTCTAGAACCAGGGGTTACAGTCTCAGAATAAGGGGTCGGCCATTTCGGACTGAGAGGAGGAGAAATTTCTTCACTCGGAGGGTGGTGAATCTTTGGAATTCTCTACTCCACAGGGATGTGGAGGCTGGGGCGTTGAGTATATTCAAGACAGAGATCGCTAGATTTTTGGACATTAAGGGAATCAAGGGATATGGGTATAGTGCAGGAAAGTGGAGTTGAGATAGATCAGCCATGCCGAATGGCCTACCCCTGCTCCTATTTCTTACAATCTTATCAAATCATTTTTATCATTTTAAAATCCTCGATCAGATCATGCCTCAACCTTCTAAACTCAAGGAAATACAAACTAAGTTTATGCAGCCTGGTCTCATAATTTAACTTGCAAGTCCTGGTATAATTCTGGTGAATCTACGTTGCACCCTCTCCAAGCCCAATATATCCTTCCTGAGGTGCGGTGCCTAAAACTGAACGCAGTTACTCCACATGGGGCCGGAACCGAGGCTCTGTACAACTGAAGCATCACATCCTGCCCTTGGTATTCCAGCCCCCCCTTGAGATAAAGGCCAACGTTCCATTAACCTTTATGATTTGCTTTTTGTACCTTTCCCAGAAACGGCACAGTAAGCTTCAAAGCCAATGGTGTGCAACCAAGGAATTCATATGGAGGAAACTCACTGGGTGGTCATAAAAGTAAAGTACTGTCGTCAGTGTACAATCATCAAGTGGTATGGTACTGAGTGTACAGACCCAGGAGGTCCAAAGCCTGATCCTCAGTTTGTATGACAAGTCAGCTGGTCTCTCATGGGGTAACTGAGCAGATGAAATTTGGCCTCCCTACATTTCCTACATTATAACAGCAACTACACTCCTTAAGTACTAAATGGCTGTATAAAGTGCTTTGAGACAGCCGGTGGTCGTGAAAGGTGCTAGATAAATCCAAGTATTTCTTTCTTTCTTCTTTCTCCCTGTCCCCAAGGAAGATGAGGAGGGGTGGGGAGGGGGAAATCAAACAGAGTCCCGGCTTCTGATCACTATTAAGCAAGTCTTCCTAGAAACTGCACGTGCGTAGACTTCAACCAGAATTCGGCTGCTGTGATGGGTCCAGTCAAACAGCCAGGCACCACTCACCATCTAGGCACACGCAAGCTAGGAACAGATTATGCTGATGGGGAGAGATGAAGAGGGGTGGGAGGAGGCTCGTGTGGAGCATAAACACCGGCATGGCCATGTTGGGCCGAATGGCCTGTGTCTGTGCTTTAAATACGGTGTAATTGGGATTACGGCTCCAAGGTGACCAAGGCTGGGAACTCAACACCCAGGAGTATTCAATAACCAGGAAGGATAGACAGAAAGGAAAAGGAGGTGGGGTAGCGTTGCTGGTTAAAGAGGAGATTAACGCAATAGTAAGGAAGGACATTAGCGTGGATGAGCAAGAATCTGTATGGGTAGAGCTGCGGAACACCAAAGGGCAGAAAACGCTAGTGGGAGTTGTGTACAGACCACCAAACAGTAGTAGCGAGGTTGGGGATGGCATCAAACAGGAAATTAGGGATGCGTGCAATAAGAGTACAGCAGTTATCATGGGTGACTTTAATCTACATATAGATTGGGCTAACCAAATTGGTAGCAATACAGTGGAGGAGGATTTCCTGGAGTGTATAAGGCATGGTTTTCTAGACCAATATGTCGAGGAACCAACTAGGGGGGAGGCCATCTTAGACTGGGTGTTGTGTAATGAGAGAGGACTAATTAGCAATCTCATTGTGCGAGGCCCCTTGGGGAAGAGTGACCATAATATGGTGGAATTCTGCATTAGGATGGAGAATGAAACAGTAAATTCAGAGACCATGGTCCAGAACTTAAAGAAGGGTAACTTTGAAGGTATGAGGCGTGAATTGGCTAGGATAGATTGGCGAATGATACTTAAGGGGTTGACTGTGGATGGGCAATGGCAGACATTTAGAGACTGCATGGATGAATTACAACAATTGTACATTCCTGTCTGGCGTAAAAATAAAAAAGGGAAGGTGGCTCAACCGTGGCTATCAAGGGAAATCAGGGATAGTATTAAAGTCAAGGAAGTGGCATACAAATTGGCCAGAAATAGCAGCGAACCTGGGGACTGGGAGAAATTTAGAACTCAGCAGAGGAGGACAAAGGGTTTGATTAGGGCAGGGAAAATGGAGTACGAGAAGAAGCTTGCAGGGAACATTAAGGCGGATTGCAAAAGTTTCTATAGGTATGTAAAGAGAAAAAGGTATGTAAAGAGAAAAAGGTTAGTAAAGACAAACGTAGGTCCCCTGCAGTCAGAATCAGGGGAAGTCATAACGGGGAACAAAGAAATGGCAGACCAATTGAACAAGTACTTTGGTTCAGTATTCACTAAGGAGGACACAAACAACCTTCCGGATATAAAAGGGGTCAGAGGGTCTAGTAGGGAGGAGGAACTGAGGGAAATCTTTTAGTCGGGAAATTGTGTTGGGGAAATTGATGGGATTGAAGGCCGATAAATCCCCAGGGCCTGATGGACTGCATCCCAAAGTACTTAAGGAGGTGGCCTTGGAAATAGCGGATGCATTGACAGTCATTTTCCAACATTTCATAGACTCTGGATCAGTTCCTATCGAGTGGAGGGTAGCCAATGTAACCCCACTTTTTAAAAAAGGAGGGAGAGAGAAAACAGGGAATTATAGACCGGTCAGCCTCACCTCAGCAGTGGGTAAAATGATGGAATCAATTATTAAGGATATCATAGCAGCGCATTTGGAAAATGGTGACATGATAGGTCCAAGTCAGCATGGATTTGTGAAAGGGAAATCATGCTTGACAAATCTTCTGGAATTTTTTGAGGATGTTTCCAGTAAAGTGGACAAAGGAGAACCAGTTGATGTGGTATATTTGGACTTTCAGAAGGCTTTCGACAAGGTCCCACACAAGAGATTAATGTGCAATGTTAAAGCACATGGGATTGGGGGTAGTGTGCTGACGTGGATTGAGAACTGGTTGTCAGACAGGAAGCAAAGAGTAGGAGTAAATGGGTACTTTTCAGAATGGCAGGCAGTGACTAGTGGGGTACCGCAAGGTTCTGTGCTGGGGCCCCAGCTGTTTACATTGTACATTAATGATTTAGACGAGGGGATTAAATGTAGTATCTCCAAATTTGCGGATGACACTAAGTTGGGTGGCAGTGTGAGCTGTGAGGAGGATGCTATGAGGCTGCAGAGTGACTTGGATAGGTTAGGTGAGTGGGCAAATGCATGGCAGATGAAGTATAATGTGGATAAATGTGAGGTTATCCACTTTGGTGGTAAAAACAGAGAGACAGACTATTATCTGAATGGTGACAGATTAGGAAAAGGGAAGGTGCAACGAGACCTGGGTATCATGGTACATCAGTCATTGAAGGTTGGCATGCAGGTACAGCAGGCGGTTAAGAAAGCAAATGGCATGTTGGCCTTCATAGCGAGGAGATTTGAGTACAGGGGCAGGGAGGTGTTGCTACAGTTGTACAGGGCCTTGGTGAGGCCACACCTGGAGTATTGTGTACAATTTTGGTCTCCTAACTTGAGGAAGGACATTCTTGCTATTGAGGGAGTGCAGCGAAGATTCACCAGACTAATTCCCGGGATGGTGGGACTGACCTATCAAGAAAGACTGGATCAACTGGGCTTGTATTCACTGGAGTTCAGAAGAATGAGAGGGGACCTCATAGAAACGTTTAAAATTCTGACAGGTTTAGACAGGTTAGATGCAGGAAGAATGTTCCCAATGTTGGGGAAGTCCAGAACCAGGGGTCACAGTCTAAGGATAAGGGGTAAGCCATTTAGGACCGAGATGAGGAGAGACTTCTTCACCCAGAGAGTGGTGAACCTGTGGAATTCTCTGCCACAGAAAGTGGTTGGGGTCAATTCACTAAATATATTCAAAAGGGAGTTAGATGAAGTCCTTACTACTCAGGGGATCAAGGGGTATGGCGAGAAAGCAGGAAGGGGGTACTGAAGTTTCATGTTCAGCCATGAACTCATTGAATGGCGGTGCAGGCTAGAAGGGCTGAATGGCCTGCTCCTGCACCTATTTTCTATGTTTCTAAATCCTTATTAGTCAGGAAATTGTGTTAGGGAAATTGATGGGATTGGAGGCCGATAAATCTCCAGGGCCTGATAATCTGCATCCCAGAGTACTTGAGGAAGTGGCCCTAAAAATAGTGGATGCATTGGTGATCATTTTCCAACAGCCTAACGACTCAGGATCAGTTCCTATGGACTGGAGGGTAGCTAATGTAACCCCACTTTTTAAAAAAGGGAGAGAAAACAGGGAATTATAGACCGGTTAGCCTGACATCAGTAGTGGGGAAAATGTTGGAATCAAATATTAAAGATGTAATAGCAGCGCATTTGGAAAACAGCGACAAGATCGGTCCAAGTCAGCATGGATTTATGAAAGGGAAATCATGCTTGACAAATCTTCTCGAATTCTTTGAGGATATAACTAGTAGAGTGGACAAGGGAGAACCAGTGGATGTGGTGTATTTGGACTTTCAACAGGCTTTTGACAAGGTCCCACACAAGAGATTAGTGTTCAAAATTAAAGCACATGGTATTGGAGGTAATGTATTGACGTGGATAGAGAACTGGTTGGCAGACAGGAAGCAAAGTATAGGAATAAACAGGTCCTTTTCAGAATGGCAGGCAGTGACTAGTGGGGTACCGCAAGGTTCTGTGTTGGGGCCAATGCTGTTTACATTGTACATTAATGATTTAGACGAAGGAATTGAATGTAATGTCTCCAAGTTTGCAGGACACTAAGCTGGGTGGCAGTGTGAGCTGTGAGGTGGATGCTAAGAGGCTGCAGGGTGACTTGGACAGGTTAGTTGAGTGGGCAAATGCATGGCAGATGCAGTATAATGTGGATAAATGTGAGGTTATTCACTTTGGTGGCAAAAATAGGATGGCAGAATATGTGAATAGGAAAAGGGGAGGTGCAACGAGACCTGGGTGTCATGGTACATCAGTCATTGAAAGTTGGCATACAGGTACAGCAGGCGGTGAAGGCGACAAATAGTATGTTGGCCTTCATAGCGAGAGGATTTGAGTATAGGAGCAGGGAGGTCTTACTGCAGTTGTACGGGGCATTGATGAGGCTACACCTTGAATATAGTATGCAGTTTTGGTCTCCTAATCTGAGGAAGGACAGCGAAGTTTCACCAGACTGATTCGCGGGATGGCAGGACTAACATATGAAGAAAGACTGGATCGACTAGGCTTATATTTACTGGAATTTAGAAGAATGAGAGGGGATCTTAGAGAAACATATAAAATTCTGACAGGATTGGACAGGTTAAATGCAGGAAGAATGTTCCCGATGTTGGGGAAGTCCAGAACCAGGGGTCACAGTCTAAGGATAAGGGGTAAGCCATTTAGGGTCGAGATGAGGAGAAACTTCTTCACTCAGAGAATTGTGAACCTGTGGAATTCTCTACCACAAAGTTGTTTAGGCCAGTGGCCCTTACGGCTAAAGGGATCAAGAGGTATGGAGAGAAAGCAGGAATGGGGGTACTGAAGTTGCGTGATCAGCCTACTCCTGCACCTATTTTCTATGTTTCTATGTAATCATTTTTAAGGTTTCAGAGGGCTGCCCAATTCGGGAGAGGATGGGAGAAAAAAAACAAGGCAAATTTCGACATTATGGAGACAGGCACACAGCACTACTCCCTTCCCTTGCCCTCCAACCCTGATTGGGCTGGCTTGTCTATTCTTTTATCAGGAAACACAATGCACAGTGATGATTATAACTATGTACAAGTGCCTGGAGCAGTTGGATAGATCATGCTTTATTCAAACAACAAGCAAAGCACAATAAAGCAAGCTCACTTTTATCCTCACCCAGCATTGTCCATACACACACACACACACACACACAATCAGGAGCATCCCATGTTTTACTCAGGAGACTTCTTGACCTGGACAAAACACCGCCAATCAAACAGATCCCACCCCTCCGCCATTGTGTCCGGAGTTTGTGCTTAGCTCAAGGTGCAGCTGTAACCCAGAGCAGTAGCCTTTGATATTAGCCAAGCTCCATCTGCAACACCACACCACTATAGAGAAAGACTTCAGGATATCCCAAAGCGCTTTCCGGCCATCGAAGTGCCTTTGAACTGTATTCACTGTTGTAAAGTAGGAAACGCAGCAGTTGATTTACGCACAGCAAGGTTCCACACACAGCAATGAAATACTGACCAGACAATCTGTTTTTAGTGATATTGGTTTGGGGATAAATCTTGGCCAGAATACCGGGGAGAACTTCACTGCTCTTCAAAATAGGTACTTTTAGACTGGACAGGACCGTAGCTCCTAGTTTGGGAGAGTCACTTGCCCCTTCTTACATCCCATGTCTGGGAGCTGGTCCGTGGGCTCTACAGTTAGTGGACCATTTCCCATACCTCGGGAGCCTCATCAACAAAAGCAGACATTGATGCGGCGATTCAACACCGCCTCCAGTGCGCCAGTGCAGCCTTCGGCCGCCTGAGGAAAAGAGTGTTCGAAGACCAGGCCCTCAAATCTACCACCATGCTCATGGTCTACAGGGCTGTCGTAATACCCGCCCTCCTGTATGGCTCAGAGGCATGGACGATGTACAGAAGGCACCTCAAGTCGCTGGAGATATATCACCAACGATGTCCCCGCAAGATCCTGCAAATTCCCTGGGAGGCCAGGCGCACCAACATCAGTGTCCTCGACCAGGCTAACATCCCCAGTATTGAAGCACTGACCACATTCGATCAGCTTCGCTGGGCAGGCCACATAATTCGCATGCCAGACACGAGACTCCCAAAGCAAGTGCTTTATGCGGAGCTCCTTCATGGTAAACGAGCCAAAGGTGGGCAGTGGAAATGTTACAAGGACACCCTCAAAGCCTCCCTGATAAAGTGCGACATCGTCACTGACACCTGGGAATCTCTGGCCAAAGACTGCCCTAAGTGGAGAAAGTGCATCCGGGAGGTCGCTGAGCTCTTTGAATCTCAACGTCGAGAGCGTGAAGAAGTCAAGCGAAGGCAGCGGGAAGAGCGTGCGGCAAACCAGTCCCACCCACCCCTTCCCTCGGCGACTGTCTGCCCCACCTGTGACAAGAGTCTATGGCTCTAGTATTGGACTGTTCAGCCACCAAAGAACTCGCTTCAGGAGTGGAAGCAAGTCTTCCTCAATTCCGAGGGACTGCCTATGATGATCTACAGTTAACAGACAAAGTCCGAACACACAGCACCAGCGCTTCACATTTTTGTCAAAGCTCCGAGTGCAAGCGAGGGCATATTTTGTGGGTCTGTGCTGCTGTCTGGTTCCTCTAGGTTGGCTGCTTTACACCACAGACTGCAGCCAACAGAAGCGAAAGCACACAGCTGCATTTAGCTGCACTCCAGCAGGCTAAAAAAAAAAAATCGTACCCTAAGAGAGTGTCCCATCTGACGCACTTGCTTTATAATGGACTTAATTGTGGTAATGTGAAATTAAGACACTTATGGAACTCCCCTCATGGTTCAAGAGGTTTATCGATGGACAGCATCACAGCCAACCTGGATCCTGTCCTCACCCTATGATGCACAAACACGCTATCACAGGGAGTGGTTGAGGTGAATAGCATAGATGCATTTAAGGGGAAGCTAGATAAGCACATGAGGAAGAAAGGAATCGAAGGATATGTTAATAGGGGGAGATGAAGTCGGGTGGGAGGAATCTCGTGGAGAGTACTAACACTGGCATTAACACCAGATGGGCCGAATGGCCTGATTCTGTGCTGTACATTCTATGTAATACAGTGGCAGGGGCCTGGCACATTTTCTACTCCCTAATCCAGGCAGCACGAAGATCAGCATACTCAGGATATACTGGGAACTTTCCTGATCTGTGAAGCTTAGTACATCAGGCAGCACTTGTACCCATTAAGCCTCTGTGGGAGACCTTTGAAACAAAACCGAATACATCTCTCCAAACAGGTTTCAGAAGAACAGCGCTGCAGTAACTAATGTCCCCACGAAGGTGCGCGCACAGCCACTCACGCTTTTATATTGTAAATACCATTCATGCGGAAATTAGAAGGGATAGCGCATTAAAAGAAACAGGCTGCTTTCCTGTCTACAACAAAGTACAGCTTACAGGGAACATTGATAGTAACTGCTACTACAATTATGTAACTCTCTGTGGGTGAGGTACTGCACAGTGTTACACAACCCCAGTCTTTCACCATCTCTACTCACTGAAGCACCTAAATAATAGCCAATAGGCTGGGTTCTATTGCTTTTATTGCTTCTCTAGTGTTTAGACAAGTACAGGCACGGAAGACTCAATAGGCAACGAATAACAAGTTTCTCACACTCCCACCTTCCTGTAAAACGAGAGAGAAACAAAGATAAGAGTGCTGCTACATAGCAACTGGATTACTGCAGGTCATAAAGCATTGGTACGGAGAGTGAAATTGGCCTTTCCTGTCCACAAGCAGCATTTGAATGAATGACTCAGTTCTTTGCATTGATTGGTAATAGATTTCCAAATGTGAGAGATGAAGAAAAGCATGAGGGTGACACTGACATGCGGGCAGCAGCTGGAGATTAAGGTGTACAGCGATGGGTGACTGTGCAGCTTTCTGCATCGGGGGAGTCACGAGAAACCAGTCATCTTTAAAATAAAACGCATCCTTTGAGCGTTAAACAGACTGTCTCACCCTCAATTCCCAGTCTGTGCCGATTGAAGTGATTGCAGATGGAGCTCAGTGCTCCTGGGGAGAAAAGAACTTGCATCTCTATAGCGTCTTTCGCAACCTCAGGATGTCCCAAAGCATTTTACAGCCAATGAAGTACTTTTTGAAGTGTAGTCACTGTTGTAATGCAGGAAACACAGCAGCCAATTTGCGCACAGTAATGTGCAATAAAGCAAATGCTTTATGTGGAGCTCCTTCATGGTAAACGAGCCAAAGGTGGAAGCGTTACAAGGACACCCTCAAAGCCTCCCTGGTAAAGTGCGACATCACCACTGACACCTGGGAGACCCTGGCCAAAGACCGTCCGTGGAGAAAGTGCACCCAGGACGGCGTTGAGGTCTACGAGTCTCAACGCAAAGAGTGTGAAAAGGTGTGGCGCAGACAGCGGAAGGAGCCCGCGGCAAACCAGCCCCACCCAACCCTTCCCTCGGCAAATGTCTGTCCCACCTGTAACAGTGTCTGTGACTCTCGCATTGGACTGTTCAGCCACCAGAGAACTCACTTTGGGAGTGGAAGCAAGTCTTCCTCGATTCTGAGGGACTGCCGATGATGATGAGTAATGTGATGATGACCAGATAATCTGTTCAGTGATGTTGGTCGAGGGATAAATATTGGCCAGGACACCAGGGAGAACTCGCCTGCTCTTCTTTGGTTAGTACCATAGGATCTTTTACATCCACCCGAGAAGGCAGATGGGGCCTTGGTTTAACGTCTTATCCAAAAGACGGCACCTTCGACAGTGCAGCATTCCCTCAGTACTGCACTGGAGCGTCAGCCGAGATTATGTGCTCAAGTCTTTGGAGTGGGACTTGAATACACGACCTTTTGATGCTTAGGTGAGCCACAGTTGACCAACCATGGGAAAGAAACCAGGCATTACCATTTTGCATCACTGTCCAGTGAATCCTGCTCAAATAATCACAAGAAGCGAATACTAGATTGTTCCCCTTCCCCTCAGACAGCTCGTCGGCATTCACAATCAGAGCACATGCATAAAGAATAAGCACCCTGCTGAGGCATCCAAGGGCCACCAGCGCCCATGGAACCATTCCTCCAGTAACATTCAGTGTCTTCAGAAGAGAACTTGCATTTATATAGCACCTTTAACTTTGTAAAACATTCCAAGGTGCTCCACAGGAGCGATAGCAGACAAAATTTGACACACAAGGAACAAGGACATGACCAAAAGCTTGGTCAAATGAGTAGGTTTCAAGGAGCGTGTAGAGGCGGAGAGATTTAGGGAGGGAGTTCCAGAGCTTCGGGCTCAGGCCGCTGAAGGCACGGCCCCCAATGGTGAGGCGAAGGAAGTGGGGATGCACAACAGGGAAGGAACCTTGAGTTTGCCAGCGTTTCGACAAGCGTAGGCTCTGCTGATACTGCCAGCTGCAATTGGAACTACTCCTCTCCTTAGGACTTGCACAACAAATTGGGGAGCCGATAAATTACAAATTCTTCAGTGATCACAAGGGAAACAGTGTCAAGAGCTCAGCTGAACCTCTAGACACTCGAAACCTAATTTAATACGTTACCAAAATAGCCCGCCATGTGTGACAACAGAGTTCAAACCCCTTTTGAAGTTCTGACTGAATTTCTAGTGCTTTGGCTCATGTTTTTCCCCAGTTTGCCTTGATCTGTAAAAACCTGCAGTTTGCCAGCCTCTAATTCAAGTCATGAAGTCTAACCTTCTTTATTATAAGTTTCTAATGAACTGTCGGAGTGGCTTCTTATTAAAGGCTCACATTACAAGGCTTTGCGTGCGCTTGAAAGAAAATAGTAATACTGTCTACTGAACTTAATTCAACGCTGCTCAATTCAAATTAACACATAATTGAATTTGTTTGAGAGATAAACTTCAAATTATCAGACCGTAATGGTGCTTCAGGTAGGATAAAGAGAAATTTGTTTGATGAGTTTATTAATTATACTAGTCTTACTGTTCTTCAAAACATGCTTTACAATTGGAAAAATTGACTCTCCCAATGACTCATGGGTATGCCAGAAGTATCCTTACATAAATTTAGGGGTTCATACATCTTAGTGAAGCCATTGTTGTAGTGTTGGAAAGAGAGGATGTCCTTGAGGGGGCATGGACAGAATCCATTTGGTTAGAGTTGAGAAGGAAAAAGGGTATGATCACACTATTAGGGATATTCATAGGTCTCCAAATAGTGAGAGAAAGATATAGAGGAGAAAATCTGCAGAAAAATCACAGATGTGCAAGAATTATGGGCCCAAGTTTCAGCTGGAGTTGCTCCTTTTTTTTTTTTGGAGCAACTAGTTTAGTTTGGAGTATCTTAGAAATCGCAATTCTCGGCATTTAGTTTGCTCCAGTTCTAGTGAGTTAGCTTAGTTTCGTTTTAGTTCAGTTTTTTTTTCAAAAAGGGGGTGTTACCAGCCACTTATGCCTGTTTTGCAAGTTTAGGCAGCGAAAAGTTACTCCAAACTAACTTGGAACGGAGTGTCGACTTTTGTACGATCAGAAAAGCCTTGCGTACACTTTAGAAATTAGGCGCAGGTAGCCAGAGATTGGGGGGTGGGGGGGGAAAGGGAAGTTAAAGGATTTTCCAAAGCATTAAACACTTCACTTTTAGCAATAAAGGGCCATCATCAATAATAAATGATAAAATCAATAAATCAACCAATCAATAAATAAAATATTTAAAAAATCAATAAATCAGTTAATAAAAAATTATTACTGCAGCACCTACCTGTTCGGGAGCACCGGGAGCCCTACAACAGCACACGTAGCCCGGCCTGCCAAGGAGGTGATCGGGTGGGGCCCGCTGAAGAGCTGGTTTGGTGGGGCCCACCACCGGGGAGGAGTTTGGGCGGGGCCCGTCGCCGAGGAGCTGGTCGGCTGGGGCCTGCCGAAGAGCTGGTCGGGCCACCCCATCGCGGAGGTGGTGTACGGGCGGGCCGGTGAGGAGGCCTCGAGGCGTGGCCTAAGGTCAGGCTGCGGCGAGGTGAGGGACGGTGTGAGGCAGACAGGTCACTCGGCCCGGGATAGGGGCGGCGAACATTGCGACGTCCCTTCGGCCAGGGATAGGGTCGCCCAGAGACAAGGCGCGCTGGGAGAGCCAGGAGCTACTGCGCATACACGCAGACTCTACTGCGCACGCGTGGAGCTGCCGGCACACTTTTCGGTGCAGGGCTGTAGCTCCGTCCCCAGCTGCTTGTGCTGCGCCGACTGTCAAACAGGCCTGCTGAACACGGAGAATTGCGAGGCAAGTTTTAGGCGCGCTCTTAATTCTACAAAATAGGCAGCCTCTTGGAGGTGTGTCGTTCTGCGGGACAGCCAAAACCTGGGCCCATAGAGTGGTGATATTGGGGGAATTTAATTACCTAAATATCGACTGGGATGTTAGAGTAAAAGGGAAAGGAGGGGGAGGAATTTCTAAAATGTGCTCAGGAGAACTTCCTTGACCTGTATGTTCTCGACCCAACTAGGAAGGAGGCATTGCTGGATCTGGTGCTGGGGAATGAGATGGGCCAAGTGGACCAGGAGCCTGTGGGAGAACACTTGGGTGAGAGTGATCATCGCATCATAAGGTTTAGATTAATAATGGAGAAGAGCAAGGAACAGTCGAACTTCTAAATTGGGACAGGGCCAATTTCAATGGGATGAGAGGGGATCTAGCCAGGGTAAAATGGAGCCAAAGATTGACAGGAAAAACTAACAGAACAATAGACGATCCTTTAGGAGGACGTGTTTCAGGTACAGGCTGGGCTCATTCCAACAAGAGGGAAAGGTAGGGGAACCAAAGCCACGGCTCCTTGGATGACAAGGGAAAGAGAGAATATGGTGAAACAAAAAAAAGAGGTTATGATGCATGTCAGGTGAATTCTTCAAGCGAGAACCAGGTTGAGAGGGGAAGTGAAACTGGCAAAGAGAGAATATGAGAATAGAATGGCAGTTAACATAAAAGGGAACCCATAAATCTTCCACCGGCATGTAAATAGTAAGCGGGTTGGGCCTATTAGGGACAAAGGTGGTGATATATACTGAGAGGCACAGGGCAAGGCTAGAATACTTAATGAGTGCTTTGTATCGGTGTTTACTGAGGAAGAGGATGCTGACAAATATCGGTAGAAGCGGAGATGGTCGAGGTAATGGATGGGGTGAAAATTAATTGGCAGGATGTACTGGAAAGGCTGGATATGCTCAGAGTAGATAAGTCGCCTGGTCTGGATGGCTTGCATCCCAGGTTGCTGAGGGAAGGGAGGGTGGAGATAGCGGGAGGGCTTGCTATAATCTTCCAATCTTCCCTAGGTGTGGGGGAGGTGCCAGAGGATTGGAAAGTGGCACATGTGACACCCTTGTTCAAGAAAGGGTGCAAGGACAATCCTAGTAACTACAGGCCAGCGGTGGTGGGTAAGGTTTTAGAAACAATAATCAGGGAAAAAATTAACAGGCTAATTAAGGAGAGCCAGCACGGATTTGGAAAAGGCAGATCGTGTTTGACTAATCTAATTGAATTTTTTGATGAAGTAGCAGAGAAGATTGATGAAGGGAATGCAGTGGATGTTGTCTATATGGATTTTAAGAAAGCATTTGATAAAGTGCCACATAAAAGGCTGGTTAACAAAATTGAGGCTCATGTAATGGGAAGGGTCAGCGTCAGCTTGGGTAAGAAATTGGATTAAGGGCAGAAAACAGCACGTCATGGTGAATGGTTGTTTTTCAGACTGGAGGATGGTGGACTGCAGTGTTCCCCAGGGGTTAGTGCTAGGACCACTGTTTAAGAACATAAGAAATAGGAGCAGAGTAGGCCATTTGGCCCCTCAAGCCTGCTCTACCATCCAATAAGATCATGGCTGATCCAATCACGGACTCGGCTCCACTTCCCCACCCGTTCCCCCCCTAACCCTTTACTCCCTTATCATTCAAAAATCTGTCTTTCTCCACCTTTAATATATTCAATGACCCAGCCTCCACAGCTCTGTGGGGTAGAGAATTCCACAGATTTACAACCCTCAGAAGAAATTTCTCCTCATCTCAGTTTTAAATGGGCAGCCCCTTATTCTAAGTCCCCTGTCCCCTAGTTTTAGTTACCCCTATGAGTGGAAATATCCTCTCGACATCCACCTTGTCAAGCCCCCTCATTATCTTATAAGTTTCAGTAAGATCACCTCATTCTTCTGAACTCCAATGAGTAGAGGCCCAACCTACTCAACCTTTCTTCATAAGTCAACCCCCTCATCTCCGGAATCAACATAGTGAACCTTCTCTGAACAGCCTCCAACGCAAGTACAGCCTTCCTTAAATAAGGAGACCAAAACTGTACGCGATACTCCCAGGTGTAGTCTCACCAATACCCTGTACAGTTGTAGGACTTCTCTGCTTTTATACTCCATCCCCCTTGCAATAAAGGCCAACATTCCATTTGCCTTCCTGATTGCTGTACCTGCATACTAACTTTTTGTGTTTCATACACAAGGACCCCCAGGTCCCTCTGTACTGCAGCACTTTGCAATTTTTCTCCATTTAAATTATAATTTGCTTTTCTATTATTTCTGCCAAAGTGGATAACCTCACATTTTCCCACATTATACTCCATCTGCCAAATTTTTGCCCACTCACTGACTGAGCCTGTCTATATCCCTTTGCAGATTTTTTGTGTCCTCCTCACAACTTGCTTTCCCACCCATCTTTGTATCGTCAGCAAACTTGGCTACATTACACTCAGTCCCTTCATCCAAGTCATTAATATAGATTATTCCAAGACTATGTCCCCTAGTTGTATATATATATATATATTATATATATATATATAATATATATATAAATAAAATGACTTGGATACTGGAATACAAAGTAAAATTTCTAAATTTGCTGATGATACCAAACTTGATGTGGCAAACAGTGAGGATGATGCCATCCCCACTCCATATTTGACTCCTAACTCAGTTTGTGACCCCATCACAAAAATTGCTTGCTTCCACCTCTGTAACATCGCCCACCCCTGTGCATCTGCTGCTGAAACTCTCATCCATGCCTTTGCCTCCTCTGGACTTGACTGTTCCAGTGCTCTCCTGGCTAGGCTCCGCTCACATCCTTCAGACTCTAAGCTTCAGCTTATCCAAGCTGTATCCTATTCTTAATCAACATCTGCTCACCCATCACTCCCATCTTTGAAGACCGACATTGATTCCTGGTTTCCCAATTCTTCCTACTGAAAATGATCATCCTCATTATTAATCCCTTCATGGCCTCGACCCTCGCAGCACGTGTATCCACCTCCAAATGCCCTAGAACTTTGCTTTCCTCTGATTGGCTCCTTTCCCATTGCTTCACCACTGGCAGCCCTCCCTTCAGCTGTCTCGGCCCCACACTTCACACCTTAAAGCTCCCCGCCCCTTTTAAGATCCTCCTTAAAACCCACCTCTTTGACCTCGCTTTTGGTTACCCCTCTCAATATCTCCTTTGCTTGGCATCCATTTCATGTGACAGTGCCTCTGTGAAGCGCCTTGCTATTATTTCCTTGTTCAAGGTGCTATATAAATGCAAGTTGCTGTTTGAGCACCGATGTGAATAACGGCTACATAGATAAGAAACAAGAAAGTTGCTGTCGCCCAGGTGTTAAGCACTTACAGGTGAGGAGAGGAGAGAGAGGAGAGAGAGAAATGAGAAAAAGGAGGAAAAGGAGAAACAAAAAGGAGAAAGAAAGAAAGAAAGAAAAGAGAAGAGAAAAAAAAAGAGAAAAAAAGAGGAGGAAAGAGAGAAAGAGAAAGAGAAAGAGAAAGAGAGAGAAAGAGAAAGAGAGGGTCTTTTTTAGACACTAAGGCAATCAAGGTATAGGGAGATAGGGTCGGAAAGTGGAGTTGAGGTAGATCAGCCATGATAATTGAATGGCAGAGCAGGCTCAAGGGGCTAAATGACTGACTCTTGCTCCAATTTGTGTGTGTAGTCTGATGTAATCTTACCACATGAACCTATGGAGGTTGGCAGCACGGTGATCTCCAGATGGGAAGCCCAATTTGGCAATCCATTTTTAAGGTTCGAAAGCAAAATGATGGAGAGTAATTGCTGAGCCGAATCAGCATTTTCCCAGCTCTGTGGTAAGAATAGAGTATTACACTGTGATTAGAGGTTATCAAACTTACTCAGCTATTCTGAAGCTGCCTTTGGCATTACTTCCACAGGGAGATGGTTCAGTTTGTGACCTTCAATGCAAAATGAGTTGGTCTGTGAAATAATGTGGTATGTGTTTTTTTTTTCTGTCTTTCACCCCCCTTCTCCTCCCAAAGCTCCTTACTGGTGTACGGTTCCACAGTCTGGGGCGGCGGGGTGGGCAGGGTGGGATTCTCACTGTTGAGATACACACAAGAAAACTGGCCCCGAAGTCTGCTAGAGCCAGCCAAATGTTTGACGCTCGCTGAAGTCCATCGTCCTCCTCAAATCTTCCAAACCAAATTACCGAGAGGTGTCAGCTGTGGCTGAGTGGGTAGTACGCTCGCCTCGGAGTCAGAAAGTTACAGGTTCAATTCCCACATTCAGTGACTTGAGCCCATAATCCAGGCTGACACTTCAGTTCAGTACTGAGGGACTGCTGCACTGTCGGAGGTTCCGTTTTTCGAATGGGACGTTAAATCAAGACCCCCACCTGCTCTCTCAGCTGGAGGTAAAAGATCCCACTGTCCCCGCTGTCCTCGACAAATATTTTGGGCAAAGTGGTGCAGAGCTAAGATAGAGTCAAAGAGTCTTTATGGCACAGAAGGAGGCCATTCGGCCCATCGAGTCTATGCCGGCTCTCTGTAGAGCCAGCCAGTCAGTCCCATTCCCCCGTTATATCCCCGAAGCCCCATGAGTTTATTTCCCTCAAGTGCCTATCCAATTTCCTTTTGAAACCATTGATGGTCTCCACTTCCAACACCCTCGTCGGCAGCGAGTTCCAGATCATTACCACTCACTGCGTAAAAAAGTTCTTCCTCACATCCCCCCTGTATCTCTTGCCCCAAACCTTAAATCTGTGTCGACTAGTCCTTGTACCATCAGCTGGTGAGAACAGCCTTTCTCTGTCTACCTTATCTAAACCTGTCATAATCTTGTACACCTCTATCAAATCTCCCCTCAACCTCCTTTGCTCCAAGGAGAACAACCCCAGCTTCTCCAACCTAACCTTGTAGGTAAAATCCCTCACCCCTGGAACCATTCTGGTAAATATCCTCTGCACCTTCTCAAGGACCTTCACACCCTTCCGAAAGTGCGGTGACCAGAACTGGACGCAATACTCCAGTTGTGGTTTTTGTACTCAATACCTCTATTTATGATGCCCAGGATCCCATATCATCATCATAGGCAGTCCTTGAAATCGAGAAAAACTTGCTTCCACTCTAAAAGTGAGTTCTCAGGTGGCTGTACAGTCCAATATGGGAATTACAGTCTCTGTCAGAGGTGGGACAGACAGTGGTTGAAGGAAAGGGTGAGTGGGGAGTCTGGTTTGCCGCACGCTCCTTCCGCTGCCTGCGCTTGCTTTCTGTATGCACTCGGCGACGAGACTCGAGGTGCTCAGTGCCCTCCTGGATGCTCTTCCTCCACTTAGGGCGATCTTTGGCCAGTGATTCCCAGGTGTCGGTGGGGATGTTGCACTTTATCAGGGGGACTTTGAGGGTGTCCTTGAAACATTTCTTTTGGCCACCTGGGGATCGCCTGCCGTGTAGGAGTTCCGAGTAGAGCGCTTGCTTTGGGAGTCTCGTGTCGGGCATGTGGACAATGTGGCCCGCCCAACGGAGCAGGTCGAGTGCGGTCAGTGCTTTGATGCTGGGGATGTTGGCCTGATCAGGAACACTGACGTTGGTGTGTCTGTCCTCCCAGGGGATTTGCAGGATCTTGCTGAGGCATCGTTGGTGGTATTTCTCCAGCGATTTGAGGAGTCTGCTGTATATGGTCCACGTCTCTGAGCCATACAGGAGGGCGGGTATCACTACAGCCCTGTAGACCAACGTCGCAAACAGGTCGGAGGCTGACCTCACCCAACATCCACTTTCCAGGAAGGAATACTGATCAGGAACCCCGGCTTATTCCCCCACCCTGGCCCCAGGGATAGCAGTGCCGCTCAATGATTCCCTGGCTGAGATCCACTAAACTCAGCACAGACCAAGGGCTGAAGCTGGGATCTCTTGTCTGCTCAGCTGGACCAATCGGTGGAGAGGAGCCTGTGATCAAATACAACTGGTGTCTGGAAGAGTATCCACATTTAAATAATTAACTCTCAAAACTCATTTCAGTTCTACGATAGCAGGCAAGCGCATTTTGTTTAACAACTGAAGTTAGGAGTTTGAGGACAACGGAGATAAAACTGGAAACAGGTCAGTGGTCTCCTCCTTCGGACCCGCAACTGACCTGTGTATTTCCGGCATTTCCTGTTTCCATTTCAGATTTCCAGCATTTGTAATTTTTGTTTCCACCGCTATAAAATTGGGACAGATTTTACTCCGGGGAGGGGGACGGGGCGTGAGGGAGAGTGGGTTCTTGGTGGGAGGAGAAAAAAAGTGATTCAAGTGCAATGCATTAGAATGCAGTCCCACACCTCTGCACAAGCTCTCACAGAACAATGATTTCCCCTCGGATAATCTACATCCCCACTCTATTCACTGAAAAATGAAGTCAGATCTGTGAAAATTGACAACAATTACAACACAGTGCAGAGGGTCCTTCTGGCTGAGGGGCACACTAAATCTGCATGTTTTACGGGTAGGCGTTCAAATGGGGTTTTTTTTTACAGCAAATCACCAGTAGTTCCAAATACACATTCATTCTTCCTCTCCTCCTCCTCAAACCAGGGCAAAAACACTTTGTAACCAGCATCGTCAGTGCTATCGGGGCTGAGGGCGTTTGATGTTCCCACTGGTTCAACATCTTTGCAACCGGCCCTTTTCCTCTCAAACTCCACACATGACGTCTTGTACATCCTTCCTCTTCCAGCCTTCTGTCAGAAGCACAAATGGGCACTGCTAAATATAAATCTTTTATTGAACGAATCTGACATACTGCAGATGGACCCATACAGGGCATTGTGACTCCTGCTTCTGTTCCACTATGAGAGAGTTTAACAAGAGGTCTAAATAAAGGACTATTGTACAGACTGTTCCAGGCAAGAGTGTTGGTGCTATTCCTGGCCTTGGAGATCTCAATCTCTCCTCCACACCACCCCCTTTCCTCCAGAGCCACAAAACGTTGACGAGGCTACCATGAAAACATTTTACAACATCTGGATATATTGCAAAATTCCCATCCATTTCAGGATAAAATTTGTTCTGCATCGGTTAAGATTTCACTGCATTACAAATACACAGCCTGCTCACTATACCACTCCCACCAGCCCACCCCCCCCCCCCAATCTTGTAGTTCCCACAACTACTGTGCAGATAAATCACTTAATCAGTTTAGTCACCGTGACACAATGACATCATCCCACTGTAAGCAACAAAAAAAAAGCTCCTTTGTCAGGGACGGCATTGAGAGAATGACAGACACCCAGAACTCAATGCCCAGTGTGGTGCCACACAAAACAGCTGTGACCGGAACTCACCCTCCACTTCTGTCATCACTTGGTGAGTTACTTAATTTGCTCAGTTGCGAGGATAAATTTAAATCGCACAGACCTCCATGAAGTGAGTTTTGTTGCGTGGATGGATTTTTGTGTGTGTTTGAACTAGCCTCAAGCACTGAAAGAGAAACAACTTATATTTATATAGCGCCTTTAATGTACTGACACATCCCGAGGTGCTTCACTGGAGTATTATAAGATTAAAAAGTAGAAATTAGGGCAGGTGACCAAAAGCTTGGTCACAGAGGTAGGTTTTAAGAAACGTCTTAAAAGGAGGAAAGAGCGGGAGAGGGGTTTAGGCAGGGAGTTCCAGGAAACAGGCAACAGAAGGCACAGCCACCAATAGTGGAGCGATTATAATCGGGGATGCTCAAGTGGGCAGAATTAGAGCAACGCAGATATCTCGGGGGGTTGTGGGGCTGGAGGAGATTACAGAGATAGGGAGGGGAGAGGCTGTGGAGGGATTTGGAAATAAGAATGAGAATTTTGAAATCGAGGCGTTGTTTAACCGGAAGCCAATGTAACATAGAAACATAGAAAATAGGTGCAGGAGTAGGCCATTCGGCCCTTCGAGCCTGCACCACCATTCAATAAAATCATGGCTGATCATTCCCTCAGTACCCCTTTCCTGCTTTCTCTCCATACCCCTTAATCCCCTTAGCCATAAGGGCCATATCTAACTCCCTCTTGAATATATCCAATGAACTGGCATCAACAACTCTCTGCGGCAGGGAATTCCATAGGTTAACAACTCTCTGAGTGAAGAAGTTTCTCCTCATCTCAGTCCTAAATGGCCTACCCCTTATCCTAAGACTATGTCCCCTGGTTCTGGACTTCCCCAACATCGGGAACATTCTTCCCGCATCTAACCTGTCCAGTCCCGTCAGAATCTTATATGTTTCTATGAGATCGCCTCTCATCCTTCTAAACTCCAGTGAATAAAGGCCCAGTTGATCCAGTCTCTCCTCATATGTCAGTCCTGCCATCCCTGGAATCAGTCTGGTGAACCTTCGCTGCACTCCCTCAATAGCAAGAATGTCCTTCCACAGATTAGGAGAACAAAACTGAACACAATATTCCAGGTGAGGCCTCACTAAGGCCCTGTACAACTGCAGTAAGACCTCCCTGCTCCTATACTCAAAGCCCCTAGCTATGAAGGCCAACATACCATTTGCCTTCTTTACTGCCTGCTGTACCTGCATGCCCACTTTCAGTGACTGATGAACCATGGCACCCAGGTCTCATTGCACCTCCGCTTTTCCTATTCTGCCTTCCTGTTTTTGCCCCCAAAATGGATAACCTCATTAATCCACATTATACTGCATCTGCCATACATTTGCCCACTCACCTAACCTGTCCAAGTCACCCTGCAGCCTCTCAGCGCCCTCCTCACAGCTCACACCGCCACCCAGGTTAGTGTCATCCGCAAACTTGGAGATATTACACTCAATTCCTTCATCTAAATCGTTAATATATATATTGTAAAGAGCTGGGGTCCCAGCACTGAGCCCTGCGGCACTCCACTAGTTACTGCCTGCCATTCTGAAAAGGACCCGCTTATCCCGACTCTCTGCCAACCAGTTCTCGATCCACTTCAGTACATTACCCACAATATCATGCTTTGATTTTGCACACCAATCTCTTGTGCGGGACCTTGTCAAAAGCCTTTTGAAAGTCCAAATGCACCACATCCACTGGTTCTCCCTTGTCCACTCTGCTAGTTACATCCTCAAAAAATTCCAGAAGATTCGTCAAGCATGATTTTCCTTTCATAAATCCATGCTGACTTGGTTCGATCCTGTCACTGCTTTCCAAATGCGCTGCTATTTCATCTTTAATGATTGATTCCAACATTTTCCCCACTACTGATGTCAGGCTAATCGGTCTATAATTACCAGTTTTCTCTCTCCCTCCTTTTTTAAAAAGTGGGGTTACATTAGCTACCCTCCAGTCCACAGGGACTGATCCAGAGTCGATTGACTTTGGAAAATGATCACCAATGCATCCAGTATTTCTAGGGCCACTTCCTTCAGTACCCTGGGATGCAGACAATCAGGCCCCGGGGATTTATCGGCCTTCAATCCCATCAATTTCCCGAACACAATTTCCCACCTAATAAGGATATCCTTCAGTTCCTCCTTCTCACTAGACCCACTGTCCCCTAGTACATTCGGAAGGTTATTTGTGTCTTCCTTCGTGAAGACAAAATCAAAGTACTGGTTCAGTTGGTCTGCCATTTCTTTGTTCCCCATTATAAATTCACCTGAATCAGACAGCAAGGGACCCACGTTTGTCTTCACTAATCGTTTTCTCTTCAAATATTTATAGAAGCTTTTGCAGTCCGTTTTTATGTTCCCTGCAAGCTTCCTCTCTTACTCTATTTTCCCCCTCTTAATTAAACCCTTAGTCCTCCTCTGTTGAATTCTAAATTTCTCCCAGTCCTCAGGTTTGTTGCTTTTTCTGGCCAATTGATATGCCTCTTCCTTGGCTTTAACACTATCCTTAATTTCCCTAGTTAGCCATGGTTGAGCCACCTTCCCCGTTTTATTTTTACTCCAGGTAGAGATGTACAATTGCTGAAGTTCATCCATGTGATCTTTAAATGTTTGCCATTGCTTATCCACCGTCAACCCTTTAAGTATCCTTTGCCAGTCTATTCTAGCCAATTCACGCCTCAAACCGTCGAAGTTACCTTTCCTTAAGTTCAGGACCCTAGTTTCCGAATTAACTGTGTCACTCTCCATCTTAATAAAGAATTCTACCATATTATGGTCACTCTTCCCCAAGGGGCCTCGCACAACAAGATTGCTAATTAGTCCCTTCTCATTACACATCACCCAATCTAGGATGGCCTGCTCTCTAGTTGGTTCCTCGACATATTGGTCGAGAAAACCATCCCTAATACACTCCAGGAAATCCTCCTCCACCGCATTGCTACCAGTTTGGTTAGCCCAATCAATATGTAGATTAAAGTCATCCATGATAACTGCTGTACCTTTATTGCACACATCCCTTATTTCTTGTTTGATGCTGTCCCCAACCTCACTACTACTGTTTGGTGGTCTGTACACAACTCCCACTAGTGTTTTCTGCCCTTTGGAATTCTGCAGTTCCACCCATACCGATTCCACATCATCCAAGCTAATGTCCCTCCTTACTATTGCATTAATTTTCTCTTTAACCAGCAACGCCACCCCGCCTCCTTTTCCTCTCTGCCTATCCTTCCTAAACGTTGAATACCCCTGGATGTTGAGTTTCCAGCCTTGGTCACCCTGGAGCCATGTCTCCGTGATGCCAATTACATTATATCCGTTAACTGCTATCTGCGCAATTAATTCGTCCACCTTATTACGAATACTCCTCGCATTGAGGCAGAGCCTTCAGGCTTGTCTTTTTAACACACTTTGCCCCTTTAGAATTTTGTTGTAATGTGGCCCTTTTTGTTTTTTGCCTTGGGTTTCTCTGCCCTCCACTTTTACTATTCTCCTTTCTATCGTTTGCTTCTGCCTCCATTTTATTTCCCTGTCTCCCTGCATAGGTTCCCATTCCCCTGCCATATTAGTTTAACTCCTCCCCAACATCAGTAGGTGAGTGAGCACAGGGGTGATGGGTGAGCAGGACTTGGTGCGAGTTAGGACACGGGCAGCCGAGTTTTGGATGACCTCTAGTTTATGTAGGGTAGAATATGGGAGGCCAGCCAGAGAGTGCGTTAGAATAGTCGAATCTAGAGGTAACAAAGGCATGGACGAGGGCTTCAGCAGCGGATGAGTTGCGGCAAGGGCGGAGACGGGCCATGTTACGGAGGTGGTAATAGGCAGTCTTAGTTATACTGCGGATATGTGGTCGGAAGCTCATTTCAGGGTCAAATATGACACCAAGGTTGCAACAGCGTGGTTCAGCCTCAGAGAGAAGTTGGGGAGAGGGATGGAGTCAGTTGCTAGGGAACAGAGTTTGTGGCAGGGACCGAAAATAATGGCTTCAGTCTTCCCAATATTCAATTGGAGAAAATTTCTGCTTATCCAGAACTGGATGTGGGACAAGCAGTCTGACAATTTAGAGACCGTGGAAGGGTCGGGGGAAGTGGGGGTGAGGTAGAGCTGGGTGTCATCAGCGTACACATGGAAACTGACCCTGTGTTTCCGGATGATGTCGCCGAGGGGCAACATGGAGATGAGAAATAGGTGGGGGCCAAGGATAGATCCTTGGGGGACACCAGAGGTAACGATGCGGGGGTGGGAAGGGAAACCATTGCAGGTGATTCTTTGGTTGGTGAAAGAAAAGGTAGAGAGAAGAGCTTACCCATTGGCTTGGTGGACAAGTGAGCACATAGTGAGGTACTGAGACATGCAGACCAGCAACATGCCATGCTTAGTCCCCACTCTAGCTCCGTTAGGTGAACTCAGACAACGTGGAAGTGCTACAATTTGCCTCATTCGCTCAGTTAGTGCGAGGTATAAGGGGGTGGGTGAGGAATCTATCGATGATTTGGATGAGCACAATCTCAAAATTTACTGATGATACAAAATAGGTGGTTTGGCAAACAGCGAGAGACTTCAGCACAGCATAGGTTAGTGGAATGGAGAGAAAGGTGGCAGGTGCAGTTTCAGGTGAAGAAGTCTGAGGTAATATATTTTTGGGAAAAATAACAAGGAATGAGTGTTCACTTAAAGGGAAGGCAGTTAAGTGTGTGGATAGAGAGAGATATGGGTAGACAGAAAGAAAAAGGAGAGGGGAAAGAGAGAGGGGAAAGAGAGAGGGGAAAGAGAGAGGGGAAAGAGAGAGGGGAAAGAGAGAGGGGAAAGAGAGAGGGGAAAGAGAGAGGGGAAAGAGAGAGGGGAAAGAGAGAGGGGAAAGAGAGAGGGGAAAGAGAGAGGGGAAAGAGAGAGGGGAAAGAGAGAGGGGAAAGAGAGAGGGGAAAGAGAGAGGGGAAAGAGAGAGGGGAAAGAGAGAGGGGAAAGAGAGAGGGGAAAGAGAGAGGGGAAAGAGGGAGGGGAAAGAGGGAGGGGAAAGAGGGAGGGGAAAGAGGGAGGGGAAAGAGGGAGGGGAAAGAGGGAGGGGAAAGAGAGAGGGGAAAGAGAGAGGGGAAAGAGAGAGGGGAAAGAGAGAGGGGAAAGAGAGAGGGGAAAGAGAGAGGGGAAAGAGAGAGGGGAAAGAGAGAGGGGAAAGAGAGAGGGGAAAGAGAGAGGGGAAAGAGAGAGGGGAAAGAGAGAGGGGAAAGAGAGAGGGGAAAGAGAGAGGGGAAAGAGAGAGGGGAAAGAGAGAGGGGAAAGAGAGAGGGGAAAGAGAGAGGGGAAAGAGAGAGGGGAAAGAGAGAGGGGAAAGAGAGAGGGGAAAGAGAGAGGGGAAAGAGAGAGGGGAAAGAGAGAGGGGAAAGAGAGAGGGGAAAGAGAGAGGGGAAAGAGAGAGGGGAAAGAGAGAGGGGAAAGAGAGAGGGGAAAGAGAGAGGGGAAAGAGAGAGGGGAAAGAGAGAGGGGAAAGAGAGAGGGGAAAGAGAGAGAGGAAAGAGAGAGAGGAAAGAGAGAGAGGAAAGAGAGAGAGGAAAGAGAGAGAGGAAAGAGAGGAGAGAAGAAAGAAGAGAGAAGAGAGAGAGAGGAGAGAGAGAGAGGAGAGAGAGAGAGGAAGAGAGAGAGAGGAAGAGAGAGAGAGGAAGAGAGAGAGGAAGAGAGAGAGAGGAGAGAGAGAGGAGAGGAGAGAGAGAAGAGAGAGGAGAGAGAAGAAAGAGAAAAAAAGAAAAAAAAGAAGAAAAAAAGAAAAAAAGAAAAAAAAGAAAAAAAAGAAAAAAAAGAAAAAAAAAGAAAAAAAAGAAAAAAAAGACTTGCATTTATATAGCACCTTTCACAACCACTGAACATCTCAAAACACTTTACAGCCAATGAAGTACTATTTGAAGTGAAGTCACTGTTGTAATGTGCGAAACGCGACAGCCAATTTGCACACAGCAAACCTCCACAAATAACAATGTGATGATGACCAGATAATCTGTTTTTGTTATGTTGATTGAGGGATAAATATTGGAACTTCCCGTTAACGATCCTTCTGCGCCTGCGTCCCCTCGTGACTCTGTCCCCAATACCTCCCCCGCCCGGAACTGGAAGTAGGACCCTGCAACCAGTCCGGCCACGCTGTTGTTCTCACCACGATCCCGGGTTGTAGCTGCTGGTCCTCCGTGAGCCTGCAACAGTCCGACCAGTCGAAGCGGCGGGAAGAGAAGCGGGGCGGGCGAGAGAGCGAAAGGGGTGGGGGGGGGGGGTGGAAAGAGAGAGAGCGAAAGAGCCGGGGGGAGGGGGGGCGAAGCGACACACGTGGGGGAGGCAGCACTTGAGCTGGGGTAGGGGACTTCGGCTGGAACTTGGTGGCTTTTGGGGAGATCTATCCTCTGTGGCTTCAGAAGTCAAAATGGATCGAGTTACAATTTGCGAAGTCAGTCTAAACTTGGGCTGGGCGGTTCGAATTACACACGCCAGAAAAACTTCAGGGTGCGGCTTATCCCCCAAGGGGTGGCTTATCCTCCAAGGGGACCAATCAGCAATAGGTCCAGTGAAATTTGACAGCCAATCAGAGACAAGGTGGCCATTTTGGCAGTACAAATCGACGCAAATTGGCCCCAGGACACAGAATAACTCCCCTGCTCTTCTTTGAAATAGTGCCATGGGATCTTTTACATCCACCTGAGAGAGCAGACGGGGTCTCGGTTTAACGTCCCATCCGAAAGACGGCACCTTCGACAGTGCAGCGCTCCGTCAGCACTGCACTGGGAGTGTCCGTCTAGATTGATGTGCTCAAGTCTCTGGAGTGAAACTTGAATCCACAACCTTCTCCCTGAAAGTGCAAGTGTCGGTAGATAAAGACACAAAAAACATCTAATAGCTTTTCAGATTTATGAATAGGAAAACAAAGTACAAAAAAAGGAAATAACGAACTTGCATTTCTGTAGCGCCTTTCATGACTTCATGTCCCAAAGCGCTTCACAACTAATGAAGTACTTTTGAAGTGCAGGGAAATTCGGCCACCAATTTAATCAAGGCAAGGTCCCACAAGCAGTAATGAGATAATGACCAAATAATCTGTTTTAATGATGTTTATTGAGGGATAAACATTGGTCAGGAAATTTGGGAGAACTCCCCTGCACTTCAAATAGTGCCGTGGGGTCTTTTGAACAAGTAGGTAATGATAAACGTGTACAATTCCTGCTTCTCTCGGACTCCCCTTTTCAATTATTTTAAGGTGAGCAGGGAATCTGTTCCATGAACTCTCGATTGTGTTGGGTCAGTCTGCAAGGCATTACCCTAGGGTGTGTGTATATCTTCTCTTCCCCTCTCCAATAGAAGGACATGGCCTCAGTCTACATCATTGGGATGGCATTGCCAATGTTGGGACCATGTAGCGACAATCCTTTGTCCTTCTATACCCTGCAACAGCACATCAGAACTCAAACACACCACAAAGACTTGAAGTTTCCTCGACTCAGTGAATACTGCTAGAATACGGTAGGGTTTTGACAACATGACCTTTTGTGAATCTCCACAGATATCTCAGTCAAAAGGCACACTGCCCAGTATACTTGGGCATCTTGAAAGTGACAGCAACCCCGAGGGCACCCACGACAATGCAGAGAATCCATTGCATGCCCCAACAACCGCAGGTATAATTCCAGGTAAGGACAAGTTTGAACTGCAATTTTATGTGCAATACAATTCTAGTAAACTTGGCCGATAGCTCCTGCCAAACGCTGCTTGCTCACCTGAGGCAAGAAATCCACAAAGTTCCCAAGCAAAACAAAACAAGGCCAGGTGAATGAGGTAGACTTGCCTCTATCATCATCCTTCATGGTCTGCTCAGTGTGCTTTGGCAGCACAACAGTTACTCTTGCACTGACTTGGTTAAACAAAAGTTTTGTAAACTTTCTGATAACCATTTAGAGGCGAGGCCCAGAGCAATTTCTACTCCTTACTGTTAAGGTACATAAGTTGCTTCTGTTCTATTGCAAAATTTAACTGTCAACTGTCTGAGAGACTGCAAGGCTCTAACAAATCATTAGTGACTCGAGACTTAATTATTCTGCGTAAAATAGAGATAGCGATTCTTGTATCCAGCTTTTCAAGTTTTCTCCAATTCCCACAAGAGGACTGTTAGTCCCGACTAGCTGCCTGAAGAGGATGAGTCGCTCTCTGATACACGTCCCTCAGGAAAATGTGTGTCATCTCCACATGTGTCAGTCTGGCTCAGTTATCATCACTCTGAGTCAGGTGGTGATGGGTCCACATCCCACACCAGGACTGTGGGCCAACAATGCAAGCTGTGAATGCAGCGCAGTACTAAAGGGGCTCAAATCCCACTAATTGTTAAATTTATATTTTATAAAATTAGAGGGGATCAGTCACTGAATAATGACTGAATAGTCACACTTCAGCCTTGAAATTATGCAAATATAACACAAAGTCTGCTATTTCAATAGTGGAATCAAGCGTTTAAAAACATGCAAAAAATCGACACCCTCAATGGCTCAACTTGTAATTTCAACAGGGATCAGAGCCAGCCTCTCGCTCGTACTTGGTTTCCCCACCCCTCCCACCAACAACCTCTCCCCACTTTGCATCAACTGATTAGCCACAAATTGCAGGAACCTGCACACCTCGGCCATGAACCTATCCTGCAGCCAGGGCCAATTGCTGCTGCACAGAAGCATAGGAACAGGAGGAGGCCATTCAGCCTCTCGAGCCTGTTCCACCATTCAATTTGATCATTGATAATCTGGATCGTAACTCCATTTATCTGCCTTGGTTCCTTAACTCTTTACAACAATTTGTATTATACAGCGCATTTAACGCAGTGAAACAGCCTAAGGCGCTTCCGCAGCAGTATTATGAAATAAAAATGTGCCATCGAGCCGCCCAAGTAGAAATTAGCACAGGTGACCAAAAGCTTGGGTCAAAGAGGTACGTTTTAAGGAAAGTCTTGAAGGAGGAAAGAGAGGTAGAGAGGAGACGAGGTTTAGGGAGGAAGTTCCAGAGCTTGGGGCCGAGGCAACAGAAGCGATTATAATGACGGATGCTCAAGAGGTAGCCTGGTTAAGAGGGGGGAAAATAGAGTACGAGAGGAAGCTTGCTGGGAACATAAAAACTGACTGCAAAAGCTTCTATAAATATGTGAAGAGAAAAAGATTAGTGAAGACAAATGTAGGTCCCTTGCATTCGGATTCAGGTGAATTTATAATGGGGAACAAAGAAATGGCAGACCAATTGAACAAATACTTCGGTTCTGTCTTCATGAAGGAAGACACAAATAACCTTCCGAATGTACTAGGGGACAGTGGGTCTAGTGAGAAGGAGGAACTGAAGATATCCTTATTAGGCAGGAAATTGCGTAAGGGAAATTGATGGGATTGAAGGCCAATAAATCCCCGGGGCCTGATAGTCTGCATCCCAGAGTACTTAAGGAAGTGGCCCTGGAAATAGTGGATGCATTAGAGATCATTTTCCAACAGTCTATCGACTCTGGATCATTTCCTATGGATTGGAGGGTAGCTAATGTAACCCCACTTTTTAAAAAAGGAGGGACAGAGAAAACTGGTAATTAGAGGAGTGCAGACATCTTGGGGGGTTGTGAGGTTGGAGGCGTTTACAGAGAGAGGGAGGGGAGAGACCATGGAGGAATTTGAAAACAAAGATGAGAATTTTGAAATCTAGGTGTTGCTTAACCGGAAGCCCACATAGGTCAGTGAGCACAGGGGGTGATGGGTGAGCGAGACTTGGTGCGAGTTAGGACATGGGCAGCCGAATTTTGGATCACCTCTAGTTTACGTAGGGTAGATTGTGGGAGGATAACCAGGAGTGCGTTGGAATAGTCAAGTCTAGAGGTAACAAAGGCATGGATGAGGGCTTCAGCAGTGGATGAGCTGAGGCAAGGGTGGAAACGGGCGATGTTACCGAGGTGGAAATCGGCGGTCCTAGTTATGCTACAGATACGTGGTCGAAAGCTCATTTCAGGGTCAAATATGACACCAAGGTTATGAACAGTGTGGTTCAGCCTCAGACAGGCATTGGGGAGAGGAATGGAGTTAGTGGCCAGGGACCGAAAATAATGGCTTTGGTCTTCCCAATATTCAATTGGAGAAAATGTATACCCTTGCCAAACAATCGAACAATCTCAGTTTTGAAATTTTCAATTGACCCCCTGCCTCAGCAGCTTTTTGCGGGGGCAGAGTTTTCCAGATTTCCACTAGCCTTTGTGTGGAGAAGTGCTTCTCCGTGGACATGACCCCTGAACAGCCCTGCTCTGATTTCAAGGTTACAACCTCTTGTTCTGGTACCTTCACCTTACAGACTGCAGCGGTTCAAGGCAGCAGCTCACCACCACCTTCTCAAGGGCAATTAGGGATGGGCAATAAATGGTGGGCTTGCCAGCAATGCCCACGTCCCAGGAACTAATAAAAAAAGTGTCCCCTTGTACACCACCCAAGTGGCCAGTGCTGACATGTGACCCTAGACATCAAGTGCCAGAAGGCTATTAATCTGCAGAGACCATCACACCCAGCACTCACCAACAGGGTTCACGTCTCGAACCCAATTCCAGCCCTCCTTCCCTCTCCCTAGCTGAGAGCACCTAACTGAGGACGGACCGGGTACAAACCTGGGATGTTCCTAATCTACGTGTGTCAGAGACAACAGACTGTCTGAACCATTGGGGGATCCCAAGTCTTAGTTAATAGGGATCGGGGCCTAGGGGAGGCGTGAGTTCGGGGCCAGGGGCAGCCCACACTGCGATATGTGTGCGCACTAGGTCCGTGCAGCAGAGCAGGTCTCCAGTCGTTTTGGATAACCCTTGCCACTGGACCAAGACCTAGCTCTGTCAAGCTCGTGTGGTGGCTGGTGTGCAACGGTCACCCCACGTTAAAAAAATCCACGCACAGGCATTGTCCACCCTTCACGATGTAGTTCAGGACCTGGAATATTAGGTCCTTCATTGAACTTATCCTTTTTTGGCGTGGAAGGAAGTCATCCTTGCTTCGAGGGACTGCCGATGATGATAATAGGGTTACCTCAGTGAAGAGCTAAAGCCCATCATATAGGACGCCAACACTATTAGGAATCTGATTCGGAGGGCTCAGGATTTCTTCATTTTCTTCCATATGTATTGGATGTTTTATCAATGTTCCTCTTCCCCGCCCCAATTTCATGATTCCACTGTTATTCCCCCCACTCTGGCCCTATTCCAACTTTATAATGACCCTCTCCTGCCCCAAGTGTGACCCTCCCTCCCGCCCCCACCACTCCTTCACCTTGAATGTTCCCAATGGCTCTTGCCTCCGACTGCTCTGAGCAATCGAAGCGTGAAAGAGCTCCTGTCCCCAGTGTGCAGTGGCATTTAATCATCTGGAACAGCAGCAGGAAGTCGGAAGCTGTTACAGCACTGAAGGGGCTGGGAGGAGGGGAGAGGGAGCGGCGAGAAAAGAGAAGAGCTGTGATAAAGAGAGGTGGGGGGGTGGGGGGGAGGAAGAGAAGTGGGCATGAACGGGAGGAGGGGCTGCCTGTGATGTTCCTCATCTGTGGATCGAATCCACACTGGAGGAAATTGTAAGAAGTGCCACTGTTATGGAGTCCTCTAATTGTGAATGAGAGCAGGGATTGGTGTGACAACTATGGTTTCCAAGGTAACGGGAACAGGAAGCAACATTACCAGGTGTGGATATGGGGATGCTCGCATTATATACAAATGAGGAAGGCCATTCAGCCCATCTTAGCCCATCTGGCCCAAGGGGTAGGAGAGGAAGGGAGGGTTTGCACTGGTCTCATTTGAAAAGAGCTATCAGAATGAACCGTTCCATTTTTTTTATATAATCAAAAGCTAATCAGCAAGTTAAAAGACCCCGGTGAGAACGAACAATGGGTGCAATGTTCATCGGGAAACTCGATGAAAAAAAACTTGATTTTATAAAGCGCCTTTCAGATCCTCAAGATTTCCCAACGCATTCATATCCAAAGAAGTGCTTTTTGAAGTGTAGTCACGGTTTCAATATAGGAAACGAGACAGCCAATTTGCGCACAGCATGGTCCCACAAACAGCAGAGATAAATGACCAGATCATCTGTTTTAAGTGGTGTTGTTTTAAGGATAAACTTTGGCAAGATGCCCCTGGTCTTCTCCGGAGAGCGGTATGGGATCTTTGACGTCCATCCGAGAAGACCAACAGGGCCTCGATTTAGCATTTCCTCCGAAAGACGGGCACCCTCCACACACTGCAAAACTCTCTCAGTCCTGCACTCAAGTGTAAAAGGGCCATCTCCCTTCGAACAAGTCCAATTGAAACTACGTACAAGGCTCATCCTCCTCTATTGCAACAGGAGACCTCATTCTAAATTCAATTCACCTTCACGTGCCGACAGAGCCCCCCCTGAAATTGACCGTATCAAGCACGTCCGCCAGATACAACAGTATCAGGGTGCTCCTGACCGATTTACATGCACTGAAAGTTTTACTCTGCATTAGCCAGGCATTTCACATACACTGAGCAGAGGTGGCATACGACAACTGTGGATTTTCAAAACACAAATAAACTTGGAGAATTGAATTAAACTACAATTAAACACGCTTTAAATCTCCATAAATTACCCTTTTTAGATCGGCATATTTGCAGCGTGAAAAGGATACGAGGAGTCCCCTCTGTCCGACAGACCAGATAGAGGCAGGCAGCGACCACGTGGCTCATTTTCCGGCCGCGGGTGAGATGTTTGCTGACTGCCATTTTGAAGAAGTTAAAGGCAGTATCGAGGCAGTGCTGGTTTAACTGGAGCTGGTTACCCAGATGGTGAATCTGACGGCGACCTGAGGAGTAAAAGCAAAAAACATTGAAACTTGGGAGGTGCGTTTATACAGCATCTCAAAACACATGGAGTCTACAGCACAGAAACAGGCCATTCGGCCCAACTGGTCCATGGTGGCTTTTATGCTCCACACCAGCCTCCTCCCACCCCATTAAATACATGTTTGACTAACTTGATTGTCGTCATCATTATCATCATCATCATAGGCAGTCCCTCAGAATCGAGGAAGACTTGCTTCCACTCTAAAAGTGAGTCCTTAGGTGACTCGTATTGCCCCAGTGGAGAAAAATGCCCTTAGTAGGTTCAAATGTCCCGAGGGTATTCATGCAAGGAGCGATTGCTACAATCTTAGCAGGGGACGTTAAGGTCAAAAAAGAAAGAGACCCGTAATTTTTTAACTTCAGTAATTGAAGTAAAATGTGAATAAGAACTAAAAAGTTAGTCTTATGTATACATCCAATACGAGAACCACAGTCTCTATCTGTCCCACCTGTGACAGTCGTTGAGGGAAGGGGTGGGAAGGACTGGTTCCCCGTACACTCCTTCCGCTGCCTGCGCTTGGTTTCTGCATGCTCTCGGCGACGAGACTCGAGGTGCTCAGCGCCCTCCCGGATGCACTTCCTCCACTTAGGGCGGTCTTTGGCCAGGGACTCCCAGGTGTCAGTGGGGATGTTGCACTTTATCAGGGAGGCTTTGAGGGTGCCCATGAAACATTTCCGCTGCCCACCTTTGGCTCGTTTGCCATGAAGGAGCTCCGAGTAGAGCGCTTGCTTTGGGAGTCTTGTGTCGGGCATGCGAACAATGTGGCCCGCCCAGTGGAGCTGATCAAGTGCGGTCAGTGCTTGATTGAGTACTTTGTTGAAGCAACGGAGAGGGTTGACGAGGGTAGTGCGGTTGATGTGTACATGGACTTCTAAAACAAGTTTGATAAAGTGCCACATAATAGACGTTAGAAAAATTGAAGCCCGTGGGATTAAAGGGACAGTGGCAGCGGGGATGCAAAATTGTTTAAGGGATAGAAAGCAGAGAGTAGTGGTGAACGGTTGTTTCTCAGATTGGAGGAAAGTGGTGCTCCCCAGGGGTCGGAATAGAGATCACCTCACGTTTTGATATATATTAATGATCTAATCTTGGGTATAGGAGGTATCATTTCAAAGTCTGCAAATGACATGAAACGCGTAAATGTAATAAACAGCACAGAGGGTCTAAGAACTCACTTTGAGTGGAAGCAAGTCTTCCTCGATTTCGAGGGACTGCCTATGATAGCAACAGACTTCAGGAGGATGTAAACAGACAGTGAAAATGGGCAGACACACATGGCAGTTGAAATTTAAGGCAGAGAATTGTGAAGTGATACACTTTGGTATTAAGAATGAGGAGAGGCAATGGTACGATTACAAAGTGTTTAAAAATCTTTGAAGGTGATAGGGCAAGTTGTTTGAGAAAGCATTTGAAGAGACTTTATAAACACAGGCATAGCGTACAAAGGCAATGAAGTTATGCTAAACCTTCAGAAATCACTGGTCCGGCCCGAAGCTGGAGTATTGTGTTCAATTCTGGGCACCGCACTGTATGAAGGACGCCAAGGCCTTGAAGCCACAACACTGGCTTGGAGGCGAGAACGCACGGCACCTTAGCACAGAGCTCCCGGAGCCAAGTGTCGATATAAACCTCGTGGATTTATTTTTTTTTTAAAGACCAGCAGGAAGGAAGACCCATTTCTTTTTTTGGACGCCCCTGGCCACTACCGGTGGCGGTGTTAAGATGCTGTATCGTGATGTCACTTTTCTGCGCACACGTGCGGACCCAATTGTCGTGGTCAGCTTTCACAGAGGGAATAGCACTTTCCACCCCACACCGCCGGCTGCAGGCACCCCAGAGGGCAGTGCAGGCTCAGTCTGTCAGTATATTCAAGACAGAGATCGATAGATCTTTGGCTATTAAGGGAATCGAGGGATATGGGGGTTAGTGAAGGAAAGTGAAGTTGAGGTAGAAGATCAGTCATGATCTCACTGAATGGCGGCATAGGCCCGAGGTGCCGAATGGCCGACTCCTGCTCCTAATTATTATGTTCTTATGTTACAGAACGAAATGTGGGAGAGCAACTCCGTGAGCTCACTCTCTGAAGACCCTGGATTAACACCACCTTGCATTTATATAGCACCTTTAAAGTTGTTTAATGCCCCAAGGTGCTTCACAGGAACATACTCATAACATTTGACACCGAGCCATGTAAGGAGATATTAGGTGACCAAAAGCTGGGTCAAAGAGGCAGGTTTTAAGGACCGTCTTCAAGGAGGAGAAAGGTAGAGAGGCGGAGAGGTTTAGGGAGGGAGTTCCAGAGCTTGGGGCCCAGGCAGCTGAAGGCACGGCCCACCAATGGTTGAGCGATTATAAAATCGGGGATGCTCAAGAGGGCAGAATTGGAGGAGCGCAGTTATCGCAGGGTTGTAGGGCTGGGGGAGGTGACAGGCCATGGAGGGATTCAAACACAGGGGTGAGAAGTTTTTTTTATATATCAAGACATTGCCAGACCGAGAACCAATGTAGGTCAGCGAGCACAGGGGTGATGGGTGAACGGGACTTTTACAACAGGTAGTGGCAGCTCGGGAAGATTAGGCTAAGAAAAGGAAATCACCATCTCGAAGTTCACAAGCCACTCAGGCATTACAACGTGCAGCAAGACACTCAGCCATACCCAATTCAGAAGTGAAAGCTATCATGACAACATTAGTGTTGCAACAGAAGTTCGTCTATTGGAACATTATCAATTTAGCAGCCGAACGCTGCAGTCTGGCTAAAGCCCTGGCTCCGCATGCATGTATAATTAAAAGATGAGAGATTGTCCCATGGGCCCCCGAGAGTCTGGAACAGGATGAATCAGTGATGGGGGGGGGGGGGGGGGGCCGAGAGCAGAAGAATTAAAAGTGAAACAAAAGATATTACTGTCCTACAGATACCAGACAAATCAGCCCAAAATAAATAAATAATGCAACCAGACTGTGGGCGTGGAGATAAGACAGAGGATCAACACTCATGAGAATGTCCTGTGGGTATATCAACAGAGACACTTGTGTTTGGGGTCAGATGAGCGGGGTGGGGGAGGAAGAGGGCAGGTCAAGGTTTGAATGTGAAAGAAGCCTTACTCCAATGATGTCAAAACTCCTGCAAATGAAGAAGAGTGATTGGAGCCGTAAAACTCTCCCTCCGCACAGTCCCAACCCCTCTTTCTCTGGTAGCTGAACACTTCAACCGGCTCCAGCCTAACTGATTGTCCAATCCGCCTCCAAAATGACTCATCGTTTGGAATGACTCATGCACTCCACTAGAGATACAGGGGATACTGGAATTCTTTCATCTATTGTTAGCTGCATGGCTGAACGGTCTCTGGGTGGGAGTGGGAAAAAGCAGTTCATTTCATCGTTGCCCCTCTATGCAGACAAGGAGTTTTAGGGGGGAGAGTATCCATTTCCCAGACATCAGAAAAACCAACTCACTATCTTCAGCGACACAGGAAGACAGATTCTGCCTCTCCCTCCCGCAGCACTGAGCAATACGGATCAAGACTGCCTGATCTCGGTCTCATAGAAACATAGAAAATAGGTGCAGGAGCAGACCATTCGGCCCTTCGAACCTGCACCACCATTCAATATGATCATGGCTGATCATGCAACTTCAGTACCCCATTCCTGCTTTCTCTCCATACCCCTTGATCCCTTTAGCCATAAGGGCCACATCTAACTCCCTCTTGAATATATCTAACGAACTGACATCAACAACTTTCTGTGGTAGAGAATTCCACAGGTTCACAATTCTCTGAGTGAAGAAGTTTCTCCTCATCTCGGTCCTAAATGGCTTACCCCTTATCCTTCGACTGTGACCCCTGGTTCTGTGTCCCCAACATCGGGAACATTCTTCCTGCATCTAACTTGTCCAATCCTGTCAGAATTTTATATGTTTCTATGAGATCCCCTCTCATTCTTCTAAACTCCAGTCTCAGGAAGGGGCGATCGGGCAGGAGCGGGCGATCACTCCCTCTGATGGCCCAGGGGCTGGAAAGCTTGTTATTCAACGGTGTCTCAATTTGATACGGCACATTACCACTGGGAAGACACCTGGCATAAGGGGAAAACAGTAATAATGAAAGAGTCAGACTGTTATAAACATTATGGGGATCTCACCAAAGTGTTCACAATGATCCAAGTAAATAGTTAAAAGATTATTTCTGCCAGTCAGTGAATTGGTAAACAGGAGGAATAAACTTCGAAACTAGAAGCAAAAGGAGACAGGTTAGCAAGGATTTTTGATATAAAGGGTATTAGGATCATGGAAGGCCAAGAAATGAAATTGGGTAGAGGAGCTGAGCGATCTGGGAATTACAAAACATACATCACAAAACAACAACGCACGTTGATAAGGCCATAAGGAGTGCGAACAAAGTACTGGGGTTCATTTCTACAGGAATAGAATGTAACGCATGTAATTCTGCACATTTGAGCATTTAGGGCTTAAAAAGGATATGTGGCCATTTTCTTGAACTACAGGGGAGTCAAGGGTTATGGGAAATAGGCAGGAAAGTGGAGCTGAGTCCATGATCAGATCAGCCATGATCTCATTAAATAGAGGAGCAGGCTCGAGGGGCCAAATGACTGATTCTTGCTCCTATTTTTTATGTTCTTATAAAAGTAGGGAGATAATATTACATTTATATAGAACCTTGGGTAGACCACACAGAGTACTGTGCGCAGTTCTGGTCTGCATGCTACAAAAAAGGATACCGAAGCACTGGAGAAAATACTTACCAGAATTGAAAGGATGCAACCATCTGGAAAGACCGGGCAGGCTGCTGCTCCTTTCACGGAGAAGAGAAGACTCAGAGGAGGCCTGGTAGAGGTCGGATAGGGTGGATGCAGAGAAAATATTTCCACTGGTGGACGAGTCCAGAACAAGGGGGCATAAATATAAGACAGCCACTAACAGATCAAATAATGAATTTGGGAGCAATTTCTTGACACAGTGGTGAGAATGTGAACCTCACTGCCACATGGAGTGGTTGACGCAGAGAGCATTGGCATATTTATGGGGAGGCTGGATGCAAACAAGAGAAAGGTGGCAATAAATGGATACAAGGTGGAGGGGGAGCAGGGTGAAGAGGCTCGTGTGGAGGAGAAACACTGGCACACATCAGTTGGGCCGAACGGCCTGTTTCTGCGCTGTAGATTCTATGCAAGTGGCTACTGAAACCAAGTCAATATTAATACTACATTAAATATTAAGGGTACGGGAAAAGAGCAGGGAAAGAGGGTTGGAGTAAATAGCCCCAGTGGGGAGCCATCGCCTGTACGGCTAAATGGAGGCCTCCTTACCGAAAGGGCCATGCTTGCTCAATCCAAACTCAAGAGCGACATAGGATCATGCTGTAGCTGTCCACTGGCAGATGCTCAGGAGCAATCCTGGATACAATCTGCTTCATTAGAAATACCACATGGAGCTGGGAGAAAAGACCAAACTGACTGATCAGTCATAAAATACATTGCACAGCAAGATCTCAGGTTTAATTGCCAGTTCATGTTGAGATAATTGGTCTGAGTCAGAGTGCCTGTAAGGGCACCACAACTTTCTGTCTTCACACCCCTTCACACCCACCCCCACCTCCTCCTTGGTCAGATAACCTGCGTAAACTCAGTCTGAGCTCATGCCCGAGTAGCAGAGAGCTGGCACCACCTGCGATAATGTTAGTGTCTTCTGGAGAAAACTGGAGAGAAAATATATAGAAACAAAACAAAAAGTCTGCATATGAACATCCAAACTGTGTGCTTCAAAACCCAGCCACTCCAAAGGTCAATAAAATCTGAGGAAATCACACGACAGGTTATAACATTTATCTGCAGCTTTGTTGTTGATCATAAACTCAACAGCACATGCTCATGCATTTCAAATCGATAACAGCAAGCTCTCGGGGGTCCTGCGACTGCCTGGAATGTGTTCTTGACCATCCCCCACCCAAAGGATCGGAGCAGAGCCTGTACCCTGGCCCAGCTTAGGGAAAATTCTTTCCTCAATTCTCATCCTTGTTTTCAAATCCCTCCGGGGCCTCACCCCTCCCTATCTGTGTAATCTCCTCCAGCCCCACTTTGGGGCAAAAACACGAAGACAGAATATTATCTGAATGGCAGCAGATTAGGAAAAGGGGGAGGTGCAACGAGACCTGGGTGTCATGGTTCATCAGTCATTGGAGTTTGGCATGCAGGTACAGCAGGCGGTGAAAGCGGCAAATGGTATGTTGGCCTTCATAGCTAGAGGATTTGAGTATAGGAGCAGGGAGGTCTTACTGCAGTTGTACAGGGCCTTGGTGAGGCCTCACCTGGAATATTGTGTTCAGTTTTGGTCTCCTAATCTGAGGAAGGACGTTCTTGTTATTGAGGGAGTGCAGCGAAGGTCCACCAGACTGATTTCCGGGATGGCAGGACTGACATATGAGGAGAGACTGGATTAACTGGGCCTTTATACATTGGAGTTTAGAAGGATGAGAGGGGATCTCATAGAAAAGATTCTGACGGGATGGGACAGGTTAGATGCAGGAAGAATGTTCCTGATGTTGGGGAAGTCCAGAACCAGGGGACTTGGTCTTAGGATAAGGGGTAGGCCATTTAGGACTGAGATGAGGAGAAACTTCTTCACTCAGAGTTGTTAATCTGTAGAATTCCCTGCCGCAGAGTTGTTGATGCCAGTTCATTGGATATATTCAAGATGGAGTTAGATTTGGCCCTTATGGCTAAGGGGATCAAGGGGTATGCGAGAAAGCAGGAAAGGGGTGCTGAGGGAATGATCAGCCATGATCTTATTGAATGGTGATGCAGGCTCGAAGGGCCGAAGGGCCTACTCCTGCACCTATTTTCTATGTAACACTGCCCCCCCACCCCCCACCCCCCCACACTCCTCTAATTCTGCCCTCTTGAGCATCCCTGATTATAATTGCCCAACCATCGGTGGCCGTGCCTACAATTGCCTGGGCCCCCAGCTCTGGAACTCCCTCCCTAATCCTCTCCGCCTTTCTCTCCTCCTTGAAGGAACTCCTTAACCTACCTCTTTGACCAGGCTGTTGTTCACCTGCCCAAATGTCTCTATGTGGCTCGGTGTCAAATGTTTTTTGATAATGCTCCTGTGAAGCGCCATGGGACGTTTGTTTGTGTTAAAGGCGCTATATAAATGAAAGTTGGTGTTGACTGTCCCTGGAATGTGCTGCAGCCTCCGTTCGATAGCTACCTACTCGAGGAGACGCTGATCAGGTGCCGAGGAATGTCAGGGCCGTCTCCCAACATCCCTCACTCAAACACTGCAAATAACACCTTCCATAAGCAGATCTATGATGATCCGCTGCTGTTTCAAATGATGAGGCCGAGGTAAAATTAATAAATACATTTTAAAATGCGCGCACACACACACACACACACACACACACACGCAATTGACTTTTCCAAACTATCTAGGGTTAAAGAGAAAAGCTGTCCTTGTGAGTTTACCAGCTGAGAACAGAGTCAAGCTGTCAGAGGGAATATAGGCCAGATTGTTTTATTGATGATTAAATGAGGGGGACTGTTTGTGAAGAGGGCAGGTGATGCACATTGTCAGCATTAGCATTTCTCGAGTAACAGACACTAGATGTCAGTACTCATTAACATGGAAAGCTGCCATTCGCCATCATTATACATCCAGCTTCCAAATTAACACAATCAGGCTGTTTCATTACTATGGCATATGGGGGGCTTTTTAGGGGCTCATTAGGTTTCATTTCCCACACAAAGTCGAAAGTTACTGATTAGGAGTGCGAAGCAATGTTCGCCTTTTCAGGGGCTGCTCTATTTAAAAGCCAGCAAGCTGGCTGTGCGGGAGTTGCAGAGCGGGGCATGGCCGTGCTTAAAGGGAAGCCAAGCCTTTGATACTTTCACTGTTTGGGCATAGATGTATTGCTCTGTGAGGAGGAGAAAGAATCGACTAATCACCGGGCTCAGCACCGTGTTCGACACTTAACGCCCTTGTAGAGGATGGTGTACACGGGCTCTTGCTACCCATAGGTTCCCCAACAGGTTGAGTCAAGTTATAAGCAATGTTACCTTTTTTTGGGGTGCGCGGTCCCTTTAAGCGGCTGCGCGGCCTATTTAAATGTTTGCGCATGCACGGTTTCCCTGTATCAGAGCTGGTGAGCGGCCTGCCCGGAGCCTCTAACCAGCGGCTCGGCCACGCAGCTTAGCAGGAACGTTGGTTACAAGCATGCTTCTGAAAGTTCTGCGGTATAAAGTCGTTTTATTGACCAGTCCCCAAATGTAAACACGGCTGTTGGGGTTTTGTGGGTGGGGGACATTTAAGCTGTGGTCCGAGGCTCCTTTACATGACAATGATGTCATTTTCCCTTGTACGCACCTTTTCCTGTCATCAGCACAAGCCAACGGGCAGATTGACCAACACACTTGTTGGAACTCGCGACCACAGGGAGTGGTTGGCACACATAGTACAGATGCATTTAAGGGTTAGCGAAACACAAAGGAATAGAAAGATATGCTGATAATTCATCTCACTCCAAGGTGGGAGGAGGCTCGTGTGGAGCATAAACACCGGCACGGACCTGCTGGGCCGAATGGCTTGATTCCATGCAGTAAATTCTAAGTAATCCCACCCCGGACTGGCATCCAGTGACCCCGGCAGGAAGTGTACATGTAAGGAGCTGGGCAGGGTCGGGATCTGGCACAACGAGAGCCAACTACGGTCTAAGGATTGCACATGAGCAGCTACTTGGGCGAGGGGGTCTGTGGCACTGGGAGCAGGTGCCCATGGAACCATGCCTTAAGTACGGAACCAGGGCCCGTCAGAAGGGGAAATGGAGAAGATTAGCAGGGGGAAAAAAATGATATAAAACCAATCTCCCAGTGTGCCGTTAAGATGTTTAATTCATTAGCTGAACACACAACGCTGCACTAACTAGGTCACCACAACTTTCAGATCTCTGCTGATCTTTTTTTCAAAATCACACCATCATTTTCTACCCCTCTTCAGGACACCAACTCATGCAGATGTGTGGGCCAAACCCAGGTCTTCCTAACCTGCATTTCTCAGCTCCATTTACTAAATGAGCCACCAAGGAGGCACAGTTTGTTACCTGACCTCGGAATACCCGCGTAGGTGAACTGGCAGGAAAGTTCTTCTGCTCAATGAATTTTCCGATGCCTTCCAAGCTGTGATTCCAGTCTCATTAACGGCTCTGCACTCAGATCGCACACTTGGACATCTTGAGGGGATTTGAGTACAGGGGCAGGGAGGTGTTGCTACAATTGTACAGGGCCTTGGTGAGGCCACACCTGGAGTATTGTGTACAGTTTTGGTCTCCTAACCTGAGGAAGGACATTCTTGCTATTGAGGGAGTGCAGCGAAGGTTCACCAGACTGATTCCCGGGATGGCGGGACTGACCTATCAAGAAAGACTGGATCAACTGGGCTTGTATTCACTGGAGTTCAGAAGAATGAGAGGGGACCTCATAGAAACGTTTAAAATTCTGACGGGGTTAGACAGGTTAGATGCAGGAAGAATGTTCCCAATGTTGGGGAAGTCCAGAACCAGGGGACACAGTCTAAGGATAAGGGGGAAGCCATTTAGGACCGAGATGAGGAGGAATTTCTTCACCCAGAGAGTGGTGAACCTGTGGAATTCTCTACCACAGAAAGTTGTTGAGGCCAATTCACGAAATATATTCAAAAAGGAGTTAGATGAAGTCCTTACTACTCGGGGGATCAAGGGGTATGGTGAGAAAGCAGGAATGGGGTACTGAGGTTGCATGTTCAGCCATGAACTCATTGAATAGTGGTGCAGGCTAGAAGGGCCGAATGGCCTACTCCTGCACCTATTTTCTATGTTTCTATGTTTCTATCTTCTCAAATGGCCAGAAACCGTGTACCGGTGAACCAACTCTTGCTACCAACCCGCGGCCATCAGCGGCAGCTGCCATTGACCATTCCTCGGTCTGCCAACCTTTGCAAACCATCTGCGCATTGGCACCAAGACATGGAGGCTGACCTTCACTGATGGCCAATTCCCCGTACATCGATTTCAAAACTCTTTGCCTTCATTAATAATTCAGGCCATGCAGGGAGATTGATGTTTTATTTTGATGTTTATAATCTGCAACAATTTAACCTGTCAACTGACTAAGAGTTACCGGATCAGAGTTAGTTTGGGAACGGTAGTGTAGTGGTTATGTTAGTGGACTAACTATCCAGAGGATGCAAATTCAAATCCCATCATGGCCAATTGGAGAATTTGAATTTAGTTTAATAAATCCCCAAATAAAACACTGGATCAGTATAAAGCTGTCGGAATGAAGTGAAAACCCAACTGGTTTGATAATGTCCTTTAGGGAAGGAAACCTGCCGCCCTTACCCGGTCTGGGACTATGGGCTAGACTTTCCACTACGGTCGCTATTGCCCTAAGTTGGGTGATATTTCCGGCCTTAGTGCTTTTTTTTTTATTTTTCAGGATCGCTGGAATATCGGTCATTTTAAAAACCGCTAGTTTCGCCTTTTTAATTTAGGAGATAGCCTTAGCGATGTGAAATGGGCCTTAGCGATATATTCAGTCTTGCAAGGCTGGCATCCATAGCAATGGCTGTTCTGCGCATGCGCGTTTTTTTTTCAGGCAAAGAACTTTTCCCACGGGGGTCGACAGAGAGAATAGAACCTTTCTTCTATTCTAGCCCCTGTTGCTTTATAAAATAAAATCTTTCAGCCAACGGAGGCGAACTCCATTTCCTTCCTCAAAGGATGCCATACCCTCGTTCTGCTTCTACTTGTACTGTGGACCAGAGGGGGGGAAAAAATCCACGATTAAAATTAACCCTGACAGCAATTTACTTGTATGTAACTTTGCTCATTTTATTCTCCCATCTCTATTCTGCAGCATGTGATTAGTGATCAATACTGGTTGAGAAATTACAGGCCCCATCACTATAAATGCTCTTAATTTGTCCTCAACAAATACAAATATGATTAGATGATTGGCAAGAGTCAAAATGGCCCTTAAAATCACTCACACATTGATTCTCCTGCCAGCCTTTTACTACAGATCCTCCCCGTAGTGCCGAGTTATAGCAGCTTTTCTTCAGCGTATCTTTAGGCCGGCGATCACTTGGGCGAATTGTGGGCAAAATGCCGAAAGTAGCGCTCGACGATAATCTGGGCCATAATCAGGTGCAAGTTTCCATTATAAGCACTATTCTCAACACGAGGATGATGTCATTTTTTTAAAATTAGGCCAGGCGATGCAGCTCATTCATGTGTGCCGCAAGTTGGGCCGGCGATAAATGGGCCTATAATTGGGCACTAAATGGTCGATGATGTGCTGAAAGTGTAACCCCTATTATGACTTCAGTCCTACACTAACATGGTCGACTATTAACTTCCCTCTAAAGTGGCCTAGCAAGCTACGCGGTTGTATCAAAATCACTACAGAAGCCAGACTACCATCATCATCTTAGGGCAACTAGGGATGGGCAATGCCAGGCTTGCTGTGCAGGGCTGAGGGAGCACTTTGCAGTCGGAGGTGCCATCTTTCGGATAAGACGTTAGACTGAGGCCCTGTCTGCCCCCTCAGGTATGTAAAAGATCCCATGGCCAATATCTATCCCTCAATCAACATAACAAAAACAGATTAACTGGTCATTATCACATTGCTGTCTGTGGGAGCTTGCTGTGCGCAATTTGGCTGCTGCGTTTCCCACATTGCAACAGTGACTACACTCCAAAAGTACTTCATTGGCTGTAAAGTGCTTTGAGACGTCCGATGGTCTTTCTTTGCCACCGATGTCCATCTGAGAATGACAGGGTCAGAACTGAAGGTCAACAGTTTGACTGGATATTTTGAATCTTAAGTGTTGGTCTGTCAAGGTGTAAAGTGAAATTGCAAATGCTGGAAATGTCAAAGTGTGAAGGAAAATGGTGACTGTCTGTAAAGAGAACATTTGGGTTAATATCAAATGTTGGACTGGGGTCAACTCTTCGTCAGAACTGTTTTGATGCCGGGTCTATACCCAGAACATTAAGCGGTCTTTTCTCTTTACAAATGCTGTCAGACCTGCTGTACATCTCCAGAATGTCTGCTTTTAATAAGGAGATGTTCAAAGCCACTAGGATAAGGAGTTGGTAGGTGCAAGTGGTTTGTGAGGATATAAAGGGCAGGCAAGGTATAGATGTCTCCGGATATGTCACCAAACAAGGTAGGTGCAGTTTCATATCTGATGTGTAAATTTGTTGCTCGGACACGACTGAACCAAACCCAAAATCGATTGGCAGAGTTTCTGCTGGGGCGTGATTGGCAAAATGGGCACGGCGCTGGTTTTGCCAAGGTTAAGTTGCGCGCATGTTTCCATGTGGACTTATTGGCACAAGCCCGAACGTCCCTTAGGTCGGTGCAATCAAGCATCATAAATGATTCATGATTGGGACAGAGCATTCTACAGCAGCACAAACTGGAGTAGGATTAGCAGGAAATGAGCCACTGACTGATTTAATGCTCTCGGTCTTGCTATTTAATTGGTTTCAATTGATTGCTTTGATCTGCCCTTGATACACAAGATCGGCGACCAGCAGATGATTGAGGCCACACAGGTGTGTCCTTCTCTGCTGTGATCGACTGAATTTAGACTTACTTAAGCTGAATATGAAGTAATTGCAGCAGCAGCAGGAAAAACGCATCAGGGTCACTGCAGATACAGATGATTAATGCTGGATTAATGTGTCCACAGGAATCCGTGCACTTAAGGCTCTGGATGCAATGTGATAGAAAGACTCCCGAACAGGCACAATCAGCAGAAACTGGCCATGCCAACATAGGGAAGTGGCCAGTTGTGTGTGCGGGGACCATTTCAAGCGAATGGACCTTTGTACAGGTTGAACCTCCCTTATCCGGAACCCTCGGGACCCGGCCTGTTCTGGATAAGGGGTGGTCATGTTAAATTGGATGGTACAGGTACTGAGCAAGGGGATATCGGGGTTGGCTGGCTTGGGGTTGGGAGTGCGGCAGAGAGATCATGAGGGGGGGGCGCGCTGGATCACGGGGTCAGGCCAGCGATTGCGGGAGTCGGAAACGAGGAAGGACTCCAATTTGTTCATGTTGGAGTTCTGCGCATGCACCACCCGGTGACAGGGGATGGTTCCGGGACAAGGGGATGGTTCCGGGACAAGGGGATGGTTCAACCTGTACCACATAAAAGATGACGGATACTCGAGCGTAAAGTAAAGTAGCTATGGGCACAACTACTTCGGTTTAAAATTCCTTGATCTTTAGCACTGTGTCTTTCGATTACACAGATATCTGGGCATAAATTATGCGGAAACGCCAGGTTATAATATTTTTTTCCAAGTCAATGATCAGGGTTCAATTTGCCCCGTAAATTTAAATAAATGTAAACACAGACCTGCTCCTGCAGGGTACAAGATGCACCCAGCATGGTACTGAACTGTACTGATCAAGAAGACTTTGTCTGTACGAAGTTACCTGATCTCAGTCAGCATGCAAAACAATTGCTATCCAAACCCCAACTCATTCCCCACCCCGCCACCAGAAAGTGTGCGAACAGGATCTGGTTCAGATCAATTCCCTCCACGAGCGAATAACCCAACTCTCATGGTTAAAGCTCACACACACGCAATGTCTGCTTGGGTAAGGTACCAGAGAAAAAAACTTAAATTTCTATCGCGACTTTCACGACCTCAGGAAGTCCCAAAGCAGCCAATGAAGTACTTTTTGAGGTGCAGTCACTCTTATAATTTAGGAAACACTACAGCCAAGTTGTACGTAGCAAGCTCCCATAAACAGCAATGTAATAATGACCAGATAATCTGTTTTAGTGATGTTGATTGAGAAATAAATATTGGTCAGAATACTGGGGATAACTCACCTGCTCTTCTTCGAAATAGTGCCATGAGATCGTTTACGTCCACCTGAGAGCGCAGAGGGGGGACTGGGTTTATCGTCTCGTCCGAAAAACGGCACCTCCGACAGTGCAAGGCTCCCGCAGTACTGCCCCTCCAACTGTGCAAGGCTCCCTCAGTACTGCACCTCCAACTGTGCAAGGCTCCCGCAGTACTGCCCCTCCAACTGTGCAAGGCTCCCTCAGTACTGCCCCTCCAACTGTGCAAGGCTCCCTCAGTACTGCCCCTCCAACTGTGCAAGGCTCCCTCAGTACTGCCCCTCCGACAGTGCAAGGCTCCCTCAGTACTGCCCCTCCAACTGTGCAAGGCTCCCTCAGTACTGCCCCTCCGACAGTGCAAGGCTCCCTCAGTACTGCCCCTCCGACAGTGCAAGGCTCCCTCAGTACTGCCCCTCCAACTGTGCAAGGCTCCCTCAGTGCTGCCCCTCCAACTGTACAGCGCTCCCTCAGTACTGCACTGGGAGTGTCAACCTGGATGTTTGTGCTCAAGTCTCTGGAGTGGGGCTTGAACCCACAATCCTCTGACTCAGAGACGAGAGTGCTGCCCATTGAGTCACACCTGACTGGGCAGTGCCCGTGGGGCTGTATTCCTGCTGGTTCCAGCTCTTCGTCACATAACGCAAACTGTGCCCGGCCTTGAAAAGATGTCAAGCAAACATGACCCAATAAGGAATATTTTTAAAACTTCAAACCATTCCTCCAAAGAATACGTAAGTTTCTGAAAGCTAGACATCAAAGAACAGTGGAGATCCAGAATTGGGTCATCTAGCCTATTAAAGCACAGTCCCTACAACTCTGGGGAGCAGCCTTCCAGTCCAGCCCAGACTGGCGGGATGAAAAGCTCGTCTCTTGGCCAGCTGGAAACATGTGAAATGTTTTCAGCCTCAACCTAGTTCTTGGTCTCCAAGCTCAACAGCACAAAATAACTCACAATTCACAAGATCAGCCAATATCTACTTAGAGACATATTGGAGTGAAAGTAGCAGACAGAAAAGGGAGAGAGGGAGAGAAATTAGAGAGAAAAAGAGGGAGAAATAAAAAGAGATAGTAAGAGAGAAAGAAAGTAGAGTGAGTGTGAGTGTTAAGATGGAATATAGGGCCCAAGTTTCAGCATCTGGTGAAAACGGCGCACCTCTGAGACTTACGTGACCTGCCTGGGCTCGAAGGTGCGCCGGAATATTCTGCAGCAATTCTCCGGTCCTCCTGGACCATGGCGTGGCGTGGCGTCGTCTCCCTGGGGAGGAGCCTGCCTGCAGGGGGAGCGGGGCTAGGGATCATGCCTTCTTCTCAGTGCCGGCATTGCGCAGGCGCGTTGGAGCATGTGTGGGTACCGGGATGGGGCGAGGGGGGAGGGGGAGGGGAGGGAGGGGGAAGGGGAAGGGGAAGGTGGGGTTGGGGGGGGCACTCAATGATCGAAGGGCCGGCCCCCCACCCCCACCATACCCCCCGCTGTTGTGATGTTGATGTATCCTTTCTGTTTAATGCTCCCACCCGCCGTCTCTGGCTATGCCTGCACTAAACTTAACTCTAAGGTTTTTCAGAACTTACAAAAGTGGACATTTACTCCATCCTAAGTTAGTTGGTAGTAAGTTTTCACTGCCGAAACTTGCAAAACAGGCCTGAGTGGCTGGACACACCCCCTTTTGGAAAAAAAAGCACCTTACCTAAAGCCAACCTAAACTAACTCACTAGAACTGGAGCAAACTAATATCCGAGAATTGCAATTTCTAACATACTCCAAACTAAACTAGTTGCTCCAAAAAACTAGGAGCAACTCCACCCGAAACTTGGGCCCATAATGTGGAGGTGTGAAGTTATCCACTTTGATAGATAAAATAGAAAAGTAGAGCATTTTTAAAATGGAGAGAGATTGGAAAATGTTGGTGTTCAGAGGGACCTGGGTGTCCTTGTACACCAATCACTGAAAGTTAACATGCAGGTACAGCAAACAATTAACAGAGCAAATGGTAGGTTGGCCTTTATTATAGAGGATTTGCGTATAAGAGTAAAGACGTCTTACTGCAATTATATAGGGCCCTGGTGAGACTGCACCTGGAGTACTGTGTACAGTTTTGGTCTCCTTACCCAAGAACATAAGAACGAGGAAGAGAAGGCCACCTGGCCCCTCGAGCCTGCTCCACTATTTAATAAGATCATGGCTGATCTGATCATGGACTCAGTTCCACTTCCCTGCCCACTCCCCATAACCCTTTATTCCCTTATCACTCAAAACTCTGTCTACATTTGCCTTAAATATATTCAATGACCCAGCCTCCACAGCTCTCTGGGCAGAGAATTTTATAGATTTACAACCCCCAGAGAAGAAATTCCTCCTCATAGTTTTAAATGGGCGGCCCCTTATTCTGAGACTATGTCCCCTAGTTTTAGTTTTCCCAATAAGTGGAAATATCCTCTCTGCATCCACGTTGTCGAGCCCCTTCATTTCTTATATGTTTCGATAAGATCACCTCTCATTCTTCTCAACTCCAAGGAATATAGAAACATAGAAAATAGATGCAGGAGTAGGCCATTCAGCCCTTCGAGCCGACACCACCATTCGATAAGATGATGGCTGATCATTCACCTCAGTACCACTTTCCTGCTTTCTCTCCATACCCCTTTAGCCATAAGGGCCATATCTAACTCCCTCTTGAATATAGCCAATGAACTGGCATCAACAAAACTCTGCGGTAGGGAATTCCATAGGTTAACAACTCTCAGTGAAGAAGTTTCTCCTCATCTCAGTCCTAAATGGCCTGCCCCTTATCCTAAGACTGTGTCCCCTGGTTCTGGACTTCCCCAACATCGGGAACATTCTTCCCGCATCTAACCTGTCCAGTCCCGTCAGAATCTTAAACGTTTCCATGAGATCCCCTCTCATCCTTCTAAACTCCAGTGAATAAAGGCCCAGTTGATCCAGTCTCTCCTCATAACAGTCCAGCCATCCCTGGAATCAGTCTGGTGAACCTTCGCTGCACTCGCTCAATAGCAAGAACGTCCTTCCTCAGATTAGGAGACCAAAACTGAACACAATATTCCAGGTGAGGTCTCACCAAGGCCCTGTACAACTGCAGTAAGACCTCCCTGCTCCTATACTCAAATCCCCTAGCTATGAAGGCCAACATACCATTTGCCTTCTTTACCGCCTGCTGTACCTGCATGTCAACTTTCAATGACTGATGTACCATGACACCCAGGTCTCGCTGCACCTCCCCTTTTCCTAATCTGCCGCCATTCAGATAATATTCTGCCTTCATGTTTTTGCCACCAAAGTGGATAACCTCACATTTATCCACATTATACTGCATCTGCCACACGTTTGCCCACTCACCTAACCTGTCCAAGTCACCCTGTAGCCTTTTAGCATCCTCCTCACAGCTCACACCGCCACCCAGCTTAGTGTCATCTGCAAACTTGGAGATATTACACTCCAATCAGTAGAGGCCCAATCTACCTTCGTAAGTCAACTCCCTCATCTCCAGAATCAACCTAGTTAACCTTCTCTTAACACCCTCCAATGCTCTAA